>NC_081409.1:68389538-68692038 GCF_030272615.1 Cryptomeria japonica
CAGCACCATAAACAAGATTATAAGGAGTAGTTCCCGTGGCAATTCGTACACTCGTTCGGTAGGCCCAAAGAGCATAGATTAGCTGAGTACTCCAATCCTTACCATGCTTATTCACGGTTTTGCGAAGAATTTGTTCGATTATTTTATTGGATGATTCGGCTTGACCATTTGATTGAGGATAATATGGTGTAGAAAATTGATGTTTGATATGATATTTCTCGAGGAATTTCTTCACGTCTTTGTTTTTAAATGATGTCCCATTATCAGAGATTATAGTGGAAGGTATCCCAAATCGAGAAATAATGTTTTCTAGAAGAAATCGACAAATCACTTCAGCAGTAGTAGAGCGAAGAGGAACAGCTTCTACCCACTTTGTAAAGTAATCTGTTGCGGTTATAATGAAAGTATGTCCTTGAGATGAAGGAGGAGAGATTTTACCGATGAGATCCAACCCCCATGCAGAGAAAGGCCAAGAAGCTGCCTGAGAACGGATTTCTTGGGCAGGAGCATGAATCAAATTATTGTGTTGTTGGCATTGATGACATTTCTTAACAAACGAAAAAGAGTCCTGCTGCATATTTTTCCAATAATATCCCATACGGAGCAATCTTTGAACCAAGGATTTACCTCCAAAATGCCCCCCACAGGCACCTGAATGCGCCTCTTCAAGAGCAATAGGGATTTCTGATTTGTTAAGACAGCGAAGGAGAAGACCGTTATAACCCCTTCGGTAAAGAACATTAGAAAGAATGATATACCTAGCAGACAACTTGCGAACTCTAGCCCTGGTGTTCCTATTGGCAGAATCAGGAAAGGTACCATCAGTCAAGTATCTTACGATATGCGAGTACCATTCATCTGAGTCTATGAAGTCACAACATGTCACCAGGTTGGAATCATCTACAATAGCTGGAGAAGTAAGGTTGTGAATAACAAATTTAAGATCAACCACAGGGTCCTCTAAAGATACAAGAGAAGCCACACATGCCATTGCGTCCGCATGTCGATTATCTTTTCAAGGAACAGGTTCTATGGTGTACGAATCAAATTTTTGTAACAAAGAGATAGCAAGGTCTTTATATTATGATAACTTGTCTTGTTTTGCTTGATACAGTCCTGTTACTTGTCTTATAATCAGTTGAGAATCTCCAAAAATATGTATGTGTTTTATATTCAAAGCTAAGACTGCCTTTATTCCTGCTATAAGAGCCTCATACTCAGCAATGTTATTGGTACATAAGAAATTGAGACGGTAAGATAAGGGAATAGACTTTTTTGTAGGAGAAATCAGAACAACACCTGCCCCCGATCCCGTACGACACTTAGAGCCATCAAAGTATAACTCCCAAGTTTCATCTTTCTCTGTACAAAGGATGAAGTTGTCGGGAAAAGACTCAGGGTTAGGGAAGGAGAAAGGTGAAGGGGCCTCAACTAAGTGATCGGTCAACGCTTGCCCTTTAATTGCCCTTTGTGAAACAAATTTAAGGTCAAATTCAGTTAACATCATAACCCACTTAGCTAGGCGTCCTGATAAATCAGTTTTAGAGAAAAGATGCTTCAACGGATCAAACTTTACCATGACGTGGACTTCTGAATTTAAGAGATAATGTCTCAATTTCTAAGTCGCAAACACCAAGGCCAAGCATTGTCTTTCTATCGCAGAATATCGGGTCTCATAATCAAGTAAGGTATGACTTATATAATAAACCGGATACTCCTTACCATCTTTATCATGTTGTGCCAATAATGCTGCAAGAGCATGAGAGGACGCAGCCGTATAAAGAAGGAAGGGTTTAGAAGGTTCAGCCGGTCGAAGAATAGGAGGATTAACCAAATACATTTTTAAATCTTCAAATGCTTGCTGACAATCCTCATTCCATTGAAAAGTGATATTCTTTTTGAGAAGTTGAGTGAGAGGAAAAGTACGATCCGCAAGTTGAGATACAAACCTACGAATAGCTTGAATTTTTCCTTGTAAGCTTTTGAGTTGAGACACATTTCTAGGAGGTGGCATGTTGACAATAGCATCTATTTTCTTAGTATCCACCTCAATCCCACGATGCGAAACTATGAATCCTAATAGTTTTCCACTATCCACACCAAAAACACATTTTCAGGGATTCAAGCGCATGTGATATTTACGAATCCTTTCAAAGATTTGGTGAAGGATCTTAATATGATCTATGTGAAGAATGGATTTGGCTAAAACATCATCAACATAGTCTTCTAGAATCTTATGCATGTAATCGTGAAAGATAAGGGTCATCGCTCGTTGATAAGTTGCACCGGCGTTTTTAAGTCCAAAAGGCATCATTATCCAACAAAACGTACCCCAAGGAGTGGTGAAAGCAGTTTTGAATTGATCTTGAGGGTTAATGAAAATTTGATTGTATCCTGAAAAACCATCCATGAAGGATAATAAGGCATGTCCGGCCGTAGAATCAACTATCATGTCAATGTTCGGAAGAGGGAAATCATCTTTTAAAGAAGCCTTATTTAAATCTCGGAAATCGGTACACATTCTTATTTTATTATCTGGTTTAGCCACAGCGACAATATTTGAAATCCATGGGGAATAATCAATAGGGCGGATAAATCTAGCCTCCAATAACTTTTCAATCTCAGCCTTAACAAGCAAAGCCACCTTAGGATTCATTTTTCGAATCTTTTGTTTCACAGGCTTAGCATCAGGGACTAAGACAATATTATGAGTAACAATCTTAGGATCTATACCAGGCATGTTAGAGTATGTCCAAGCAAAGATCTTGGGGAATTCATGCAATAAATCTTCATATTGTTTTTGTTCCTCTTCGTCCAGACATTTTCCAATTTTAATAACTTTTTCTTCATTGCAAGGATCCATCTTAACATTAGTGGTGTCACTTATGAGAAGATTACTTTGTTGAGGAGTATCCTTTAACTGAGGGAATTCTTTCACAATCTCATCGTTATCCGTCTCTTTTCCAAAATAGGCTTCAGTGTTCAAACAATAAGGGAGTCCCCTATTGTGATGATAACGAGGAAGAGTATCATATGCTCCTAAAAATTCAACTAAAGCATCATCGGTAGGGAAAACATCAAAAGCACAAGCACACGAAGGATCCTCATCAATGTACTCAGGGTGTTGCATTGATAGAGATGTAGAAATAGTATTAACACTAATACATGGTCTTCTAGAAGCCTTAGTGTGCTTACAGGGATTATAGCCAAGTCCAAAGGCATGGTTGTGAAGATTATTCTCTAGAGGAACCTTTATTCCTTGTTCGTGAGCACCACAACCATTTCCATGATGCCCATGCTTAGCAAAAATGCGAAAACCATGACCATAACGATCAGCCATTTCAGACAGAGAAGGTGGTTTTTCATAAGACAAAGAATCAAACTCTTCAGAATTAGAGGTGCGGGGAGAAGAAGTTTGAGAAGCGGCCACAAAGTTATTACTCATAGGTTCAGGTAATGTTGATTGATTTTTAGCTTCTTCCTTCTTTTCAGCTTTAAGCTCTCTAGAAGGAACTTTATATTCACCTACAAAGGTGGGATTAAAATCAAGAGATCCCCAATCGTCTTCTGCGAGAACCTTCTCAGGATCAAAATCCTTCTTATGTGTAGTTTCAAGTTGAGAAGAGTCTTCTTCAGGAGCTCCAGACTCATCCAAAGAATTTTGATCATCAGAGAGTGAGGATTCACCGATAGGTATCTTGTTTAAAGAGTCACCACTAGACGAGGGCGGCTTAGAGGCACCCCCTTTGGAAGTAGATGTTTGCAAACAAGCTTGAAAATTGGTATCACCTATCAAGGTATATGTCTTATTGTTGTAGATAAACTTAACTTGTCTGTGCAATGTAGAGGGGACAAGTTGCATACTATGAATCCAAGGTCTCCCTAATAACAAGTTGTATGTTAGATTTCCTGACATAACATGGATAGGAGTAGGCAAAGTAACAGGCCCCACTGTGATGGGTAAGGTGATAGTACCTAATGAAGTTTTAGCCACATTATCAAAGCCTCGAATAGGACGAGAGTCCAGTTCAATTAGAGATGTATCCACATTCATCTTATGCAAAAGATTAATGCTACACACATTAAGACCAGAGCCATTATCTACTAGTGTTCGTCTTATAGCAGTGTCTTTCATGATAACCACAATCATCAAGGGATCATATTGATGTTGGATTTCACTAGTAGGCAACTCATCTTGGGTAAACACAATTTGAGCTTTAGGATTCATCACAGAGTTAACCAAAGATGCTATATTACTAGATGTATTCGGTGGAGGAACATTCAAATCTTTCAAGGCATCTTGTAACATTCGATGATGAGCGGAAGAAGTTTGAATCAAATCCCAAAGGGATATCTTAGCAGGGGTAACTTTAAGTTGTTCTATGAGATCATATTCCTTACTAAGAACTTGTGAAATATGTGGAGCTTGCGGAAGAATTGGTTGAGGATTCGGAAGAGAAACTGGAATAACAGGAGGAGGACTAGGCTGCCTATTATTTCTGGTATGATAAGTATGGGCAACCGCATGATAACTCTCTCTAGTTATTTGCTTGGCATAACTATAAGGACTTATAGGTTTTCTTCCTTGCATAGTGATGATTGGTTTATTCGGAGTACGAAAGGAATCATGATCATACCCTCCTTGGACAATAAGGAGAGGTGATTTAGGGCCTTGAAAGGCGGGAGAAGGATAAGCACCTTGGACTTCAAAGAGAGGCTTTTTATGCTCATTCAAGTTTATCATGTTAACCAATTTAGAGGTTTTGTTTTTGTTTAGAGATTTCGATAAAGCCACAAAGTCATCAAGAGCATCATCCAACAAAGCATGATCATATCTATTAAAAGGTTTATCTTTTGATTCAAAAGGAGACATCTCCTCATAGAGGGGATTGTTGAAAACAACCATGTTACTAGATTTAGTGGAAGAGTTGATAGGAATGTACCCTTGAGAGGACTCATTCAACTTATCTTTCTCATCACAACGGAATGGCATAGTAACAAGGTTTTAGAGTTTTTGGTAAAATGAAGGTTTGGCCTCTTTAGGGTTCAAAAACTCATCTAAAGCTTCATCTAATTCATCTTGGCTATACTCATAATAATCATCATAAGCATGAACATTTTGCAAATAAAAGTCAGACAATTTGAAATAAAAATTGCATGAAATTTAAACACACAATGCAAAGAAACACACTCTCTCTTTTTTTTCTTTTTCTTTTTAATAAAAATGAAAATACACTAAATCTAGATCTAGATCTAACAAATGCAATGCAAGAGGAAGCAATGATAGATTCACGTCGGGTTCACCAAAATGTGTGAGGGAAAAAGCGAGACTAGGTTATCATGTCCTAATCCTACCTCTTGTCACACATTACGGAATACGAAAGAGCCTAGAGGTATCACACAATTGGCTACTTCTTTTTGTGAAAGAGAGAGCCATGGGCTACCTGTTAGGGTTTCTATTCCTTTGTTGTAATTGAAAGGTAAGATTATGCAAGTTCAATTCCTAACCCTAAAATGCAAGTATGAGCTAACAACAAGATTGCAGAATTGAACTTAAACAATGGAAATCTATAAACACAAGGATAAAACAAGAATGTAGATGCGTACCCGGAGTTAAAGTTTGACTGAAAATGTTCGGGACGGGGGCGCGGGCGCCACTGTCCTGATTCTGTCCCGGAACTGCACCTGAAACTGCTGTTTTGCACTCTGGAAAACTGTCTAAAATGTTGTCTGTCAGGAGGACTAGGGCGCCAAACGCCTTTGTCCCAGGGACCAGGGCGCCCAGCGCCCCTGTCCTGGCAGGACCAGGGTGCCCCACGCCCATGTCCTGGTATTTTGCTCTGCAATTTGATGTGGGGTGCTGTCTCGACCTGCTTTTTTTGGATCTGCAACTTGCGGCATCGTCTGAGTCTCGAAACCTGCACTTATATCTGAAAAAGGTGTTTGGGCGGCTATATAGGGTTTTACCTTAGTCAAACCCCTGCTTTGGTGATTTCCACCTCCACGAATAGCCAAGTTGTATTATAAAAGTAATGTGTGTGCAGACCTTGTGTGTGTGCAAGATCTAAAATGCAAGTAAGCAAACTAGAGCAACCTAGAGAGTAAACCCTAATTGCTTGTTAATGATAATGTGAATGCTCTAAATCAAGATACAAAGTGATCTAAAGCCTGAATAAATGAGATATTTAAGCTTATGCAAAGACATGAAATCATACCCAACCCTCAAGGGAGGAGTACAAGCCAATCTTCAGTCGGTAATCTCCTATTGTTCTTCAATGTCTTCCAAGCCCTAAATGGATGAATGGATTTGATAAATGCTTGATAGAGGGATGTTGAAAGTTGTTGAAGTTTTCAAAGATCTGCTCTTTCGCTGCATATGAGGTTCCTGAAAACAAAATTCCGATCCCCTCAAATGAAGAAGAGAGCTCTTATGTATGAAACCCTAGGTCTCAATTTTGTCTTTTGGCCGACCTAGAGATTGAATATCCCGCCAATTTCTTGGGGTTAAGCTTTATTTTATGATTGGATCGCGCTCCTAAAATTTCAGGAAAAATGTCCGGGACCGTGTGCACTCCGGGCGCCACGGTCCCTACAACTTTTCACCAAATTTTCAGGGCCGTCAGATATGATGATTTTAGAGAGAATCCCGAAGTTACAGGTGATTTCGAGATGTTTTGACCCCCGAAATCAAGCCCCCAAGCTTAGAATAGGGCCTAATTAGGGTTTTTGATTAAGTAGTGTATTGGAAGAATAAAATGAAAGGGGCACGCTTTAATGAAAGGGCCCGACTTTATGATGTGGAAAATGATGAAATAGAACCTTTAGACCTAATTAATTTGATTAATTAAGTGCTAAAGGGGAAATGTAATGTAAAATGCAACTGCGCCAAGGCGGGTGCTAAACTAGGTGTTAAATTGTACTGCTTTAGCGAGTGCGTACAATTTATGACGTTACACATCCGAACAATTTCGTGTGAAGCTAGGCTATCCTTGGCTGTCTTCCATGAAAGCTATTGCTTCTCCTATTCACAAATGTTTGAAATTTCCCCATAATGGTGAAGTTGTTACTATCAATCATAGTCTCTTTAAACCAGCTGAAAGAACTTCTAGCATTCCTATTGATTTCTTTTGGCCTAAACAATTCCAATCTCTTCCTCCGCGAAGTGATCATCTTTTCAAATCTTATCAAAAGTGGAAAAAAGATATGATTCTATCTCTAAGTGAACCTAGAACACCCAAACTTGATATTCCTATCGTTCTTGAGAAGGAAGTTCTTCCTTTGAAAGATAAAACTAATGTCTTTCCTCAAGAAGATTCCCAACCCATCCCTATGGATGTGACTATGCCTATGACTAATAAACTTCCTAAAAGTAGACCTATACCTCCTCATCATGATGGACTTGGTCTCCTTCCTAAACCAAATATTCCTCCCTTATATGGAGCAGTTCCTCCTCCTTCCTCTTATGGAGAGAAGAGACCTTCCTCTTCTCCTATTGTTCAACCTAAGAGACCACAACCTAAACACCCAAGTGATAGGGATGAGAACATTCCTCCTGCTCAATCTTCTCAACTTCCTACTAAGACTAGACGAAATCATTCTGCACGTGAACGTCGACGAAAGCGTCGTCTTAGAGCTCAGGCAGCTGCTTCTCAAACTTTGCAATCCCCAAAAACACCTTCAGCTAGTATTATTCCATTTTCTCCTCAGCCGACGATTGAGCTGAAATCTCCTAAACATAAGATGCATGATGGTCTTGATCCTATGCGAGTTAAAGATCCTATTTTTATAAATCTTGATGATGATATAGATGAAAATATTACTCCTGTTCATTCTGATAGTGAGTATGAATATGTTGATGTTAATAACCATCTATCTAATGAATTTTCTAAAGCACTTATCCTAGCTCCTAGACAAAAACAACGTGGCTCGGAACATGAACATAGCCCTTGTTTGGATCTTGTGATAGCTCCATCTGCTATGTTGGATGTTCCTCCTCTAGCGTGTTTCCTGCCTTCCTGAAATATTGATCAGCAAGATCGGGGGGTAGATGACGTGCTAGACTAGTTCATTAGCATAGCAGACTCTCTCCTCCTCTCTTTTGTTACTTCTTCTATGTGTTATTTTCATTCTTCTATTTGTTGTCCTTAGTGTTGTCTACTTGAGGACGATGGAAAACATTGAGATCTCTTTTGGTCTCTCTCATGTTGACTCAAAAGACACATGTGTTCCCTTCTTCTAGGTGACCTTCCTTGATTGGGGAATGAAGAACAATTATGCATACATACATATGATATACATGAATTATCATACAGCATACTGACCCCGAGGAAAGCGAAGTCACCTTGTGCTTTATGTTGTGTCTATTATCCTTGGGCTTATCTCACACTTGGGGGCTAAATCCTTGTGATAACGTGCTCCTTTCTCATTTCTTATATGTATCACTACCTTAAAGCAATCTCCCCCGGTGAGGCGTGTGCGATCGCTTTAACGTAGGGGGGCATACATCCTGTCCATATCTTTTCACTGCTAATTCCAGGTCCGCAGCTTCATCCCATATCCCTATCTCTGTTTATAAGCAAATCTTTCTTGCTTCTACATACATTCCTAGTTCAATCTTCTATCTACATTCTTTACAAAAGAGGGTATCCTTGATGTCTTAACCCTTGAAACTCATATAGAATCCAATCTTGCATTGCGTGGGATTGGATCTTGTGGGTTTCAACCCCTCTTTTGAATGTAAAGTCTCCCCTAAGTGAAAACCATCAACCCTAGTGACTCTCCCTTCTCTCTCCTTGGAGTTGGGGAGGGGAGAACAACTAGGGTTTCATTTTTCCGCTTTACAATGGTGAAAACTATGGATAACGTGTGCTGATTAGTTCATACCGACACTATGTCTCCCCATAAACCCGTTTGATCAAATTTATTTGATCAGTTGTAGGGCGTAACCCCTACCGGCTGGGAGCCTTCTATATTTACAGAGCTGAAAGTGCCGCATGTATGGCCACACGAGCGGATGCCCTTACTAGCACCTTTTTGTTTTAGAGGCCCAAATCCTTCTAGTTGTTGGGGCAGGAGGTCAGACCTCTGGTAGCGGCCCACACACATACGGTTCTTAGTAGAGATACAAAGTTCGCCATGAGGAGTTTTCATGGGGACTGATGCTTGGCTGACTCGAGAAGTGAGTGCCGAGGGTGGAGCCAGTGAGGTCAAGCATCTAAGTATCCGCTCTGAATAGCGTAGCCTCGGGGGTAAAACCCCATGTGGGATCAACAACTATTGTCTTGGCCAGCCATAAGAATTGTGCTTGACTTATTGTAAACATTCAAAACATTCAAGACCAAACAGCAAAACATTGTGTCTTTTGTGTCTTCAAGTGTATGCAAAACAACTTTACATCAAACAATACACTTTCTTGGATTCATTTTGGAGTCTAGACACTTGCAAACATTGAGTCCTCATCAACACTGTGTCCTACTGTCATGAAAAACAGTCAAACAGTCAAATTTGGTCACAACAAAACAACTTCACAGATTGGAAAAATTGCACAAAATTCGCAGAAACGCGTCTGTGTCGAGCATAATAGCGTTTGTGTTGTCTAGTCGCGTCTGTGAAGGACAAAATCGCGTCTGTGCTCCAACAGCAAACATTACATTTGACAGAAAATCACAGAGGCGCGTCTGTGTTAAACATAGTAGCGTCTATGTCAGGAAGCAGCGTCTGTGAAGTATACAGGCGCGTCTGTGTCCAGAATTGAAAAACTGTTACAGTCCAGCAAGAAAACACAGTCAGTTTCAGAATTCTTGAGCTTCCTAGGTTGTTTCTCCAGGTTTTCATCTAGCATTCAACTTGTCTTTGGGTCTCACAAAGTCCATCATTGCTTTACATCTTGCATTAAATTTACATTTGTCTAAACTTGAGTCAAAAGGTCACTTGCTTGTCCTCACTATACTTTGTCAACACACTACATATAACAACACTTTGCTAAGTGGTCCCTCATCAAGGTTTCTTACCTTTGGGTCTCATTGGGTCTTACTTAGAGTCAAGGTCAACTTACCTCATCAAGAGAAACTATCCTCTCTTTGGAAGTCACACCTACTCTACTACATACATACTTGGTCTTACACTTTGGACATTGCAAGTACACTTCAGATTCATTTACATTCCATTCAACTCTTGGTCTTCCATACTCTTTCCATTTTTCATCTAGTCTCACACATCTTGGTCAATACCTAGTTCATGGTTGAAACCCGTCTTCAAAAATCTAGGAGAGAAACTAAAGAGGCTCAAGAGTCCGCAAACATGAGTTCTTATGAGTATGACAATGATATCTTTTTCAATTCCGATCATACTACATTACCTGACATGGATGCCTATAGAAACATTCCAAATGTTGAGAACATGGACACTATAAACAACAATGCTACACAAAATGACAATGTGGACAACTTTTCAGTACATTCAGCAGATGTGGAAGAATCCATTATGAATCCCCATTTCAATCGATTGGTTGAGGAAATAATGAGGAGGGATAGACAATACTTCTTACAAATGATGGCACAAAGTGGAGCCAAGATACCTCATGATTTTGACATGTCTCAAATAATGGAAAATCGACCTTTGCAACAACCGCACTCCAATATGGATCAAAGGAGACCTAATAGTGGAGGAAATAGAGGACCACACATGGTACCTGAATCACCATCAACTTTGCTTCAAAAACCAGAGGTCCCACATACACATGGTCAAACATATGATACTTACCTTCGTAGACCATTATGGAAGTCTTATGCAGAGAAATATGCTCAATCACATATCAATGCTAAGGATCAACCACCACAGCAATTGGATATTCAAAGGCATGCTCAAAATTTTGACACAAGGAAACCCCGTGTCAAATTTGGGGGCAACACATTAGAACATGACATGTCTGTAGAGTATGGTATACATGGACAAAATAGATATGGCATTCCTCAACATGAATCTATACCAAGTGGTCCATATACGCAGTGTCATTACAGACCTCCTCCATATGAACATGTGTATGATCAATATCATCCATATATGCAACATGCTCCTCCTCCAATTGGTGCCTTAAGCATGGGGTATGGTCCAAGAAGTCGATCTCCACCTAAGAGAAATTTGGAGCAACAAATCAAGGACTTACAAAAGAAAATGGAGGACATAAATACACCAAAGCCAACATACACAATGAGAGACATATGTCCTTATCCATTTGACAAGAGCATTCTAATGCCTCCTTTTCCTACACACTTTGTGACGCCTAAATTTGATAAGTATAGAGGAAAAGGGGATCCTAAGGCACACATAAGACAGTTTTTCACAGCTTGCATTGAGGTAGCAACAGAAGAGACATATTTGATGAGATTATTCCCACAAAGCCTAGGTGATCAAGCTATGGAATGGTTCTCCCAACTCCCACCTGGTATTAAGTCATGGGGTGATCTAGCAGAGGCATTTATTCAACATTTCTCCTACAACATAGAGACAGACATATCAGTCACTACTTTGTGCAACACCAAGCAAAAAGAGGGAGAATCTTTTGCATCATTTTTACAAAGATGGAGGAATCTAGCCAGCAGATGCTCTTGTGAAATTCCACAAAAACAAATGGTAGAAATGTTCACCCAAAACGTTAACAAAGACATTGGCTATGATCTAAGGAAAGCTTGTTTGTCCACCTTCAAGGACGTCATTGAAAAAGGCTTAGCGACAGAAAAGGTCCTAATTGAACAAGGAGTCATTAAAATATTCAAGGAAAACAAAGATGACTTTAAAGGAAAAGACAAGCCAAGATTTTGGAATAAAAACAAGAACATAGTCAATGATGGTGTTGTTGATGCCAACACAGTACGACCAAAAGTCATCTTTTCGGGATCAAGTTCTACAAACAATCAAGTGAATACCTAAACAACTTCTAGATCATGAAGGAAGTACACTCCATTGGGAGAACCACTTGAGTCAGTCTTCAAGAAGCTAGTGGCAAACAAGGTGATCACAGTTCCAGATTTTCCTCTATATGAACCAAAGGTCAAACCAAATTGGTGGAATGATGATGAGTATTGTGAATTTCATAAGACAAGAAATTGTCATCGACTGAAGAACATCATACAAGATCTCATTGATAGAGGTGATATTGAGATTGAGGGACATTCCTCCAATCAAGAACATGAGATGTTTAAGGAACCATTCCCAAAACATGACAATGGAAAAGCTAAAGCCACAGAGGATCAAACCAACTATACCAGAGCATCCTACAACTATGATTCAACCATCAATCACATCTCGATGGACAATTACGTCTCTACTATTATCATCAAGGACAAAGCGTCTAAGAATTCTACCCAGAGACCCAGGATTGTCCTAAAAGGTGTTGGATCTTCTTCTGAACCTACCTCTAAATGTCAGGTTGCAACCCACCGAGGTAAAATAACTTTGCAAGGTGCTCCAACTAAAAACACCGCTTCTTCATCAACCAAGCCTGAGTATGACCTTGTAGAACAATTAGGGAAGACACCGCGCTCATTTCAATCCTTGAACTATTACGCATATCTCCCGCACATAAAGCCATTCTTGATAAGATCTTGAGAGATACCGCTGTTCCTACTGATCTGAACGTGGACCAGTTTCAAGCCATGGTGGGATACCTTTCCATTCCACATTCACTTACTTTCATGGAAGCCGATGACGCCTCCATAAGTCAGCCACATAATGCGCCATTACACATTGAAGCCTTCATACACAAACATCGAATAAAATGAGTCCTGATAGATGGAGGAGCAGGTCTAAACATTTGCACATTAAACACTATCACACAATTGGGATATTCTGATAAAGCTATAAATTCTACAAACAAAATCACCATTAAGGCATATGATGATGAAGAGCATTCATCCAAGGGTACAGTCATCTTACCTCTCAGAGTTGGGCCAGTTACAAAGGATGTGGTCTGTCAAGTCCTAGATTTAAATCTCACTTATAACATATTGTTAGGACGTCCTTGGATCCATGAAATGAGGGCAGTCCCATCCACATATCACCAATGCATTAAGTTTCCTCATAATGGAGTGGAAGTTACAGTTAACGGTGATCCTAATCCATTCATATATTGCAATAGCCTGAAATCAAAGACTGAGACCATCATTCCTAGTAATCGGGAAGCTGTTCCTTCGTCGGCATACATTGATCCTGAGTCATTAAAACCTTCGACATCCAAACAAGGTGAGCTTAAAGGCAAGTTTTAGGACAAAGGCATGGGGGAATATACTTTCGATCAGACCATGTACTTATGACAAGTCATGAGTTCCCCAAAAGAATATGGAAGACCACATCCTAACAAGAAAATCTCCATCATGAAACTCAAATGGGATCCCACTACCTTTCAAAGATGGGGCGAACTAGAAGAGGAAGATTTATACCAAATGCTTTTCAGGGACAATGAAGAGGAAACACAAGACCACATCAATCTTCCATGTGAGAAATACGACAAAGGCTTCAAAATTCTACAAAAATTCGGGTATGATGGAAAAAGCCCTCTGGCGTTACGAAAGGAAGGCATCATTGAACCTTTACAACCTGAATTGACTTTCAAGAAGGAACGCTTGAAAGGACTTGGTTTCTTAACTTCCAAGGTCCACACCCAAAGGACAGAAGAAGCCTTACAAATCAAAGCTGCCAAAATTCAACAAGAGAATCGCTATTCCACAGATTCCAACGAATGGGAATGGGGTTCCGACAAGTCTTCCAGTGGCTACGAGCTCACCGAGACATTCAGAGAGCCAGGTGAACCAACAGAAGAGGAGGAGTTTTATAACAAATTCAGAGTTGGTCAAGAAACAACCTATGAGGAGTCTATACAGTCCTTGTCTCAAGGTTCTAGGTTGAAATCACATAGGATGAGAACACCTGTTCTGGAACGAGCTACTAGTGACGATAATTTGGATTCGCTCGTGATCGAGACTGATGAGGAGAGTGCCATCAAGGACCTCGATAATTACCTTGACATACCCGAATATAACCACATCTTCACTCTTAGCCCCGCTAACTTCGAGGGCATTAACGACCTTCCCCTTGTTCACCACCAACTCATTGACTGGGATCATGAAGGACCTGCACAGTTGGTTACATTCCAAAACGATGAAGCTTTTATTGACTATTTAGGCATACGAGATGATCTTCCCCCTAGAGACCATAAAGTAGGATACACCATAGAACTCAATAGCGTGGCATATTTTGGTGAGGGTGTCGGACCTTCCAGTCGCAAAAATGTGAAAATAAGAACAAATCAAGGGTCTTATGGTGAAAACCACATTGTGGCGCTATTTGACTCCAAAAAAGTAAAAAGAAAGGACGTATCTGAGGGTGAAAACCTCTCTGAGGCGCCCGAAGATGGAAGGGTCGACATTCTCCCAGCATCATATGAAGAAAAGTCATCCATGTTGGTAGAGGAGACTATCAAAACAAACATTGGTATAGAAGAAGTTCCACACAACATATTCCTAGCTCAATCACTGACAGAGTCCGAAAGGTTAAAATTCATAAGTTTCTTCAAAGAACGACAAATCAACTTCGCCTGGTCATATGCTGATATGCCTGGATTGGATCTGGATTTGGTAATGCATCATCTGACAGTCAAACCGGGGGCAAAACCAGTGAAATAGAAATTAAGAAAAATGTATCCACAAGTGGCATTACTAGTCAAAGCAGAACTTGAGAAGTTATTGGATGTTGGATTCATATGCCTAATTGATTATCCCGAATGGATCTCCAACTTGGTACCTGTTAGTAAACCAGATCGCAGCATCAGAATATGTACAGATTTCAAAGACATCAACAAAGCTTGTCCAAAGGATGACTTCCCATTACCAAATATTGACTTGATTGTTGATCTCACAGCAGGTCATGAAATGCTATCATTAATGGATGGATTCTCTAGCTATAATCAGATAAGGATCGCACCCGAGGATCAACACAAAACATCATTTACTTGTCCATGGGGAAATTTCTGCTGGAATGTCATGTCTTTCGGGCTAAAGAATGCAGGTGCTACATATCAAAGAGCCATGACTACTATCTTTCATGATCTCATGCATGTAACAGTGGAAGATTATGTTGACGACCTCTTGGTCAAATCAATAGACATAAATAAATATTTGGACATACTTTTAGTTGCCTTTGATCGGTTGGAAAAATACAAAGTAAGATTAAACCCTAAGAAATGTGTCTTTGGAGTAACCTCTGGGAAGCTCCTAGGATTCATTGTATCCAAAAGAGGAATTGAAGCAGATCCAGCAAAAGTCAAAGCTATTTTGGAAATGCAACCACCAAGAAATATCAGTCAACTTCGATCCTTACAAGGAAGACTCCAGTCCATTCGCAGATTCATAGCACAACTGGCAGATAAGTGTAATCCTTTTCAACACCTGCTACATAAAAACATCAAATTTAAATGGGATGACAACTATCAACAGGCTTTCCAGACGCTCAAAGATTATCTTCTAAATCCGCCAGTTCTGATGCCACCAGTTCCAGATCAACCACTGTTATTATACATTTCAGCTACTCCAACAACATTGGGGGCACTCTTAGCGCAACAAATTGCTGAAGGCAAGGAAAAAGCAGTATATTATATCAGTCGCACATTGGTGGGATATGAGCTAAACTACACACCAATTGAGTGCGCATGCCTCGCTGTGGTCTTTGCTTCACAAAAATTATGACATTACATGCTTACTCATAAGACAAAGTTAGTTGCAAGGATAGACCCATTGAAATACCTTCTCAATAAGGCAACACTTACTGGTCGACTAGCCAAATGGGTAATGATACTGAGTGAATTCGACATCGAGTATGTCGATAGAAAAGCAATAAAAGGACAAGCCATCGTAGATCAATTAGCAGATGCTCCCATGATAGATGATGTTCCTCTAAGTTCAGAATTTCCAGATGAATCCATTTTGACAATGTCACATACAAAGCCATGGCAACTGTACTTTGACGGCTCATATACACAGCATGGGGCAGGAGCTGGCATCCTCTTTATAACTCCTCAAGGAGATTCTATACCAAAATCATACCACTTATCATTTCCTTGCACTAACAATATAGTGGAATATGAGGCATTAACAACAGGATTACGAATTGCAGTTCAATGGAAGATCCAGGAACTTCGTGTTTTTGGAGACTCCCAACTTGTTATCCGTCAAGTAACTGATGATTACCAAATAAAAGATGAGAAGCTAATGCCTTATAAACAAATGGTGGATGGTCTGAAACAAAATTTCATAAAAATAGACTTTGAGCAGATACCAAGAGAGCAGAATCGCGTCGTAGATGCCATGGCTACAATTGCTTCACTAATCGATCTGCCTCCAAACGAGACCCGCTATGAGTTCTTGGTGGATAACCTTTTGGTCCCTTCATATGAGATCATGCCTACTGAGACGTTATGCATTGTCGGTCTCGAATCCCAGTTATATGGTTCCATTTTCACATACCTACGTGACAATACTTTACCTCCTGATCTATCAAATAACCAACGTCGCACTTTCATTCACCAATCCTCTCGATATGTCATTTTAGCTGATATCCTATACCGACGAGGTCTAAATGGCACTCTTCTTAGATGTTTAGAAAGCGACGAAGCTCAGATTGCGTTATGGGAAGTGCATGAAGGGATATGTGGTCCACATGCTAGTGGTCCTACCTTGGCCAAGAAACTCATCAGGATTGGATATTACTGGCCCAATATGGAGAAAGACTCATACCAATTTGTCAAGAAATGTAAGCAGTGTCAAATTCATGGAGATCTCATACATGCGCCAGCACAAGAACTTCAACTGCTTGCATCTCCTTGGCCCTTTTGTCAATGGGGACTCGATCTCATAGGCAAGATTCACCCTCCTTCTTCCAATGGTCATAAATTCATTATCACTGCCATAGAGTATTTTACAAAATGGATTGAGGCCGTGCCTCTCACACAAGTTACTGGAAAACAAATTGCTACATTCATCCTCAACTATATCATTTGCCGATACGGTATTCCTGTTTCCATTATCACTGATAACGGGCGTCCCTTCAAAAATTAGGATGTTCGTGAACTCTGTGACCGCTTCCATATCACCCACCGTTTCTCCACACCATACTACCCCCAAGGTAATGGCCAAGCTGAGGCGTCTAACAAAACAATCCTTAAAATCCTAAAGAAGACAATCGACGATGCTGGTCGTAATTGGCATATTCAACTTAATCCTGCACTTTGGGCCTACCGCACAAGTGTCTGTACACCCACAGGAGCTACACCCTATTCACTAGTCTATGGTTCTGAAGCCATCTTGCCTATTGAGGTCGAGCTACCCTCTTTACGGGTCTCTTTACAAAACATCATCAATGATGAAGACTATAGGGTCTCTCGCTTACAAGAACTGGAACTACTGGATGAACGAAGACAAATTGCTTTTAGTCATCTCAAAGCTTACCAACAATGAATGAGTCACAGCTACAATCACAAGGTCAAGCCTCGCACATTTGAGGTGGGTGACTTGGTTCTCAGAGAAAATCCTAAAAATCAACAAGACAGAGAGAAGAAGGGCAAGTTCGAACCAAACTGGCTTGGTCCCTACATTATTACAGCAGCATATGGATCGG
This sequence comes from Cryptomeria japonica, assembly GCF_030272615.1. Classification (NCBI taxonomy): domain Eukaryota; kingdom Viridiplantae; phylum Streptophyta; class Pinopsida; order Cupressales; family Cupressaceae; genus Cryptomeria; species Cryptomeria japonica. Next base: position 68,407,203 of record NC_081409.1, read on the forward strand.
GTGCATATCAGCTCTCAACTACAGAAGGTGAACCTTTGGAGGATCCTATCAATAGCATGCACCTTCCCAGGTTCTATGCATAGCTCTTCGGAATATCCAAAATTCAAAAAATACAAAAAAATCAAAAAATTCAAAAAAGAAAAAAGAAAAAAGTAAAGAGAAATAATTTCGTCCAACGGTGAAAACCACTTCGGTGGCGCCCTGGGCAAGTACCATGGTGAAAATTGGGTCACCAGTGCCATGTGTAGAGACATTGCTCCTCCCTCCTTCAGGATTCACTTTCATCCTTTCACTTTGCACACACTCACAACCTATTCATTCATAATAAACTTACCCATTCCCATCATGGCTTGTTATTGATCTACCCAAGATTGGTTAGCCATTCATAATAAATCTCCCTTTTCACCTCCCTTTCCATCCATAATAAATTAGATCCTATTTGTGGCTAAGGCAAATCTTGCGTCTAGTGATGGGTGTGGAACTAAGAACATCACATGTTTCGAGGAGTACAGTTTCTTCCAGCTTCCTTCAGTCTATCTGCGCACAATCCACAATAAAGCAACATTTGCATCACAAATCCGCAATAAAGTTTCATCTTCTCCACAATAAAGTATCAGTTTCATGGATTCAGTCAATTTCAGATGAGACAGCAAAAACAATGGGCTTCAACAAATCAAATCTTTCAGTAGACTTAGACAACATATGGTTCAGTGCTATCTATCCATTTTGTGAAAGTAAACATTGTGACCACAATCAAATAAGACTTATACAAGTGACAAGAGACACAAACTTGAGGACTACAGTGGATGTTGGTGTCGAGTCTTGGTTTTCTTTTGATTTCATCTTTTTTTTGGTGACATGTCTTTTAGCTTTTCTGGGATGTCTTTGACTAGAGATTCTATCTCCAGGATGTCTTTGACTAGAAAGGCGAGGATGAGGCATCATCACCTATTTGTATTTTCTGTCTGTGGATTGTTTCTTAGTAATGCTATGACTTGTCCAAGGATATGAGGACACTGTGAGTCTAGTATGAATTGGGGCATTCCTTGTTTGTGACTGTCTTATCTCCATGCAAACAGGTACAATGACTTTCTGGGTCGAACATATGCCTCGATTGTCATAACCTATTTTGCCATAATAAAGCTCAATGATGATAACACACAAGAAGCTCTTTCACTTTCATATCTTCTGTCTTCCATCCCCCTTTCTTGATTGACTTCCATCATCCTTCTCGAGTCCGCGTAGCCTGCTATCACATGACTGAGTATAATGACACACCAAAAACATTTGCATTTCATGTAGTTGCACTTGCATTACCACATATAAGCATTTCATACATACATATAGATATCACAACTGCATCACATCCTGCACACAACACATATTAGCACATTTTACATTTTCATCATGTAAATAATTATTTGCATTATCATATTCATTTGCATTTGGCATAACATATAAAACATAAAAACATTAAAAAAAAAAACATATTGCATTGTATCATATACATATTTGCATCCATATCATAAGCATCACATAGAAACATACATCACATAGGTACGCATGCATATAGCTATCGCAAAGATGAATCATCTCATATATATATATATAAAATGTCATGATACAATGATGTCAAAATCATATGGCTACAATCACCCGCAGGTGTCTACATCATCATACAAAATGGTACAAAACTGATACAAAGGAACCCATTGATAACTCCTGCCAACACTGTTGGTAGTGCTAATCCTGTCCATGTCATGGTATCCCATGCCACTTGTCCCACCCTCATCTCCAGTCTCGGATCCTAGAACACTCGTCTAAGGGCATCCCTATCTCCGTCTCGATCGTACGGAATTAGCTCCCCATCAATTGGTATCCGCATAATCCTGTATACATCCTCTAGGGTGACTATCATCTCCCCCATCAGCAAATGGAATGTGCAAGTCTCAGAGTGCCATCTCTCCGCCAGTGCAGTCATCAGTCCCATGTTCGCCCGAAACTCAGGCACATACAAAATATGTCTCAGACCCATAACCTCAATCACAGCTCGGTCCTCGGCTGTCAACTCAGGTCGCAACCTCTGAGTCGATGGGAATCTCTCCCGTGACTCCAACATAGGCAAATACTCCTACAGTCAAGCAAATCAATCATTTCAGTCAACGTGGCATTCACTGTTCATCACAAAATGCTACTTTTTATCTAAGTGCATATGGCATTCTATCCTAGTAACACTCACTATTCATCACAAAGTGTTGCTATCTATCCTAGTGACACTCACTGTTCATCACAAAGTGTTGCTGATTATCCTAGTGGTACTCCCTGTTCATCACAAAGTACTACGTGTGTTGCACTCCCTGTTCATCACAAAGTGCTGCTCACATTTGCACTCCCTGTTCATCACAAAGTGCTGCTCATATTTTAGTACTCCCTGTTCATCACAAAGTACTCTATTTTGGTACTCACTGTTCATCACAAAGTGCCTTGATCTATCCTAGTCTTCCTAGAGGACCTGCTTGAGTGTATCCTCTCAGCAGCTTATCCAATCGACAACATATGTTCATCACAGAACTGCCGATTTGACCTAGAAGACAAAAATTCACATTTTTGGACACAAACGCGCTTTCCTGACATAAATGCACATTTATTACATTACCTAGTATGCATTAATGACAAAAATAAATGCATCAAAGTACGAGGAGGTTTTGTGGTACTCACAGGCTCTCCTGCCTCTGCTGGACTCTGAAATCGGCGAACGCGGTCGAATCTGTGAGTGAAAGCCATCGTTGCTGACTACTCCTGCTCTATTTTCACTTTGCAATATGCTCTTTTGGATGTGTAGATGACAATGAGGATGTATTTTCCCCCGTGGTCTATCTTATAGACTACCCTAGCCCTAGCCCTCGCCTCCCGAGTCAGTCTTCATTATCCCGTGACTCTGTCACTTTATCCGGCTAGTCCATTCTATCCTTTCTTTCTTATCGAGAGATTGTCTGCAATCTTTTCAAACATTTTCATCCAATCTCTCGAGGGGGCATATCATTCCCATCTTGGGGCAAATTTGTATCAGTTCATCTTATCTTCTTTGAAACAACGCGACAAGCCGCATTGTCTCAAAGAGGGGCAAAATGTAGACACCCAAAATTGTCCAGTCTAATTAAATAAATATTTTATTTATTTAATTATCTAAGCCTAATTCTTCTATTAATTTAATAAATCCTTATTTATTTAATTAATTCATTTATCCTCTTCTAGCCTTATTTCTCATTTAAATAAATACATTTATTTATTTAAATTATCCTTTTCCTAAATTAAATAAATATCTTATTTATTTAATTATCTCATTTCTTCTATTAATTAAATAAATCTTTATTTATTTAATTAATTCATTAGCCTTTTCTACCTATGACACATGTCATTCATCTCTTAATTCATACACTACCTACCCCTTTCATTATTTTATTATTTCTTTTACCTACCCTCTAATCATAGCCGACCTCCTTTTACACCTCTCAATCTTATCCCTCCATTTCATATAGTGTCTTCTATATAAAGAGATGCTTCCTTCATTATCAAACCCTAATCAATCATTCCTAATCACTCAGGCTAATCATTCACTGGACTACACTACGATCCTACTAGCAACCACATTTCGTTCTTTGTTGAGCTCTTGTGCATATAAAATCTGAGAGCAAATATATCAAGCAAGATCAATGGAGATAGGAAGAATGGAGATCAAAACCCTATTGGATATGTGATGGTATAATATTTGTGATTTCATGTGATTTGCATTGTCTTAGGTAATCTTCATATGTTATGGTGGATCTTTGTTGTTGTTAGGCTAGGGTTTTGTGGTTGAATTCATTTAGCCTTTCAATATTGTTATTATTGTTATCCATTTTCACCATATACAAATAGTATTTAATGTACAAATGTTTAGACCTACTCCTCCATCTATCAAGACTTGTTTGATGCAGATTTAATGGAGGAAGGCTTCAATATGGAGAGGTGCATTGTGTGGTTGACATACAAACACATCATCAACTTCTATAAATGTAAGGCAATGTGGAGTGGAAAGATATCCCACCATGGCTTGAAACTGGTCCACATTCAAATCAGTGGGAATAGAGGTTTCTCTTAATACTTTGTCAAGAATAGCCTTATGTGAAGGGGATACACACAAAATCTCAAGGATGGAGATGGCGGTGGGTGTCTTCCCTAACTGATCTACAAGGTTATACTCATTTTTGGTGGATGATGAAGTTGTGGTCTTAGATAGAGCACCAAGTGCAAGGTGACTTTACCTCGACAATTCATGACATTACATTCAAAGATTTTGTCATTAGATGATGAAGAGGATGGTCTAATGTCTTTCAAAACAACTTTACTGCTTTAGGTAGAACATTAAGGAGATTTGTCCTTTATAATAATAGTAGAAACATGATTGTCCATTGAAATATGGTTAACAGTAGAATCATAATCATATGACATCTTAGCATAATTAGCTTGATTATCTACTTTGGCTTTTCCTTTATCATGTTTAGGAAATGGTTCCTTAAACATCGTATGTCCCTCATTGGAATTGTGACCATCAACTTCTATGTCACCTTTGTCAATAAGGTCTTGTGTAATGTTCTTCAATCAGTGACAATTGCTAGTTGTATGCCCTTTTCTCTTGTGGTACTCACAATACTCATCATCATTCCACCATGCAGGTTTCACTTTTAGTTCATAAGGTGGATTATCTGGTATTGTTATAATCTTGTTTGCAATCAATTTCTTAAATGTTGTCTCAATTGGCTCTCCCAATGGAGTGTATTTTCTTGGAGGCTTTGATGGCATTTGAGCATTCACTTGATTATTCAAATTGGATGAGATTGTACTGGGAAAATTCATCTTTGGTTTCGCCGCATGTTTTCATCTACTACTCCATCATTGATTGTGTTCTTGTTCTTGTTCTAAAAATAGGGTTTATCTTTCCCATTTGATTCCTCTTTGTTATATTTGAATATCTTAATGGTGCCTTGTGCAATAAGGACTTTCTCAACTACCAATCCCTTTTCAATGACTTCCTTAAAAGTGGACAAACAAGCTTTTCTCAATTCATATCCAATATCCTTGTTGAAATTTTTAGTGAACATTTCCACCATTTATTTTTGTGGGATATCTCAAGAGCATCGACTAGGAAGACCTCTCCATCACTGTAAGAATGAAGCAAAGGACTCCATTTTTCTATTTGGTATTGCACAAAGTAGTCACTGACACATCTATTTCAATATTGTATTAGTGTTGTATGAAAGCTTTTTCTATATCACTCCATGACTTAATTTTAGGTGGAAGTTGGGAGAACCATTCCATAGCTTGTCCACCTAAATTTTGTGGGAACAACCTCATCAAGTATGTTTCTTCTCTTTCTACCTCAATGCAAGTTGTGAAAAATTCTCTTATGTGTGCCTTAGGATCTCCCTTGCCTCTACTTATCAAATTTTGGTGTCATGAAATGTGGAGGAAATGGAGGCATTGGAATACTTCTGTCAAATGGATAAGGACATATGTCTTTCATTGTTTACTCTTTCTTTGGTGAATTCATGTTTGCCATTTGTTTTTGCAAATCCTTGATTTGTTGTTGCAAGTCATTCTTAAGTGGCATCTTTTCCCTTTGAGATAGTCCCATGCTTGAGCCACCAGGTGGAGGAGGAGGCATATAATGCATGTATAGATGATATTAGTCATAAATGTGTTCATATGGAGGAGGAATAAAGTTTTAGCTAGCATATGGACCACTTGGTATGGTATTATAATAAGTAGCACTAGGTCGAGGTCAATTATACATGTCATGACTATGAAGAAAGGAGGTATCATAAGAATGATCTTGGATATTGCCCCCAAATCTGACACAGGGTCTCCTTGTGTCATGATTTTGAATGTTCCCTTTGAGTATAATTGTATGCATTGGTATAATCATGAGCGTTATCATGGGTATGAGCATGTGTATTAGCATTTCTCCTCCACACAAGAGGAGGACTGCAGGGTTGTTCATGAGAGTTCCTAGCAAAATTGGTGTGAGTATGAGTGCTGGTAACTTCTGGTTTTTGAAATAAGGATGAGGGTGACTTAGGCATGAAACTTTCTCTCCTATTACCACCATTATGTCCTCTAGGATTTGCATTTGTTTGATTCACTTGATTAGGACGCTCCTCTAAAATTATGACATCTAAAAATCACGAGGTAGCTTTATTCCAATTTGTGCCATGACTTGAAAGATATATTGTCTATCTCTTCTCATGATTTCTTCAACTAATCTATTGAGCCTTGGATCTATGATGGTCTCTTTAATGTCTACAAAAGTGATAGATGCATTGTCATTATCATTGTTGTTCTCATTGAGCCTTGGATCTATGATGGTCTCTTTAATGTCTACGGAAGTGATAGATGCATTGTCATTATCATTGTTGTTCTCATTGTCATTGTCTGGTATATACTGTGACTCTCAAATGGGTTGTAAAATTCATCTCCATCAAACTCATAGGTACTCATGTGGAGAGATCTTAGAGCTTCCTCAGCTTCTCTTTTAGACCTTTGTGAATAGGTTTCAACCATGAACTAAACCTTGGCTATAATGAGAGATGAAAGAAAATGTGAAGACTATGGAAGACCAAGAAAGGAATATGAGATGGAAAGAATATAAGGTTGTCTTGCAATTTCCAAAAGTATAAGTCCAAGATAAGTGTGATCTAAAGTAAGGTGTGGCTTCCAAAGAGATGATAGATCTCTTGATGAGGTAAGTTGACCTTGACTAAAGAAGACCAAATGGGACCCTAATATGATAGATCTGATACATGCACCACTTAGTGATATGTTATAGTATGTTTGCAAGATATGATTAGGACAACAAAGCAACCTTTTGACTCTAGTTTGTATGAATGATTGCAAATGGGTGAAAATGATTGATAATGGTGACAACTGGTTGACTAAAAATGAAGCCCTAGAGAAAGTTGCCTTAGAATCTCTTTTGATCCCAAAACTTAAGCACTCTTTTCCTTGCTAATAATGACAGTTTTATAGTTTTAAATAACGTAGACGCGATGTTGTCCTACACAGATGCATTTTCCTAATAGTTGATAATTATTGCTTTCAAAAACACAGTTTTAGGAAACCCAAATGTGATTTTGGAACACAGACGTAGTTTTGAATAAACACGGATGTGTTTTCTGTTTTGTTTGCTTTGACAATTTCTGATCTTCTGAAACACAGATGCATTTTTGTTCTGTTTGTTTTGACAGTTTCTGATCTTTTGAAACATAGACACTTTTTTGTTCTTCACATATGCTCTTTCTTGACACAAACGAGGTTTGAAATAAAGAAGATGCATTTTTGGCAAAATGTCATTGGTCTGTCTAAAATGTATAGTTGTTGATTGTGACCAAATCTTGTTGTTGAATGTCTTGTGGCAAGAAAACATAGAAAATAATGAAGACATAATGTCTGAAGGTGTTTTTGTCTAAAATATTATGTGTATGTTCAAAATATTTCCACTGCTATAACAAAAATTGAAGACACTTAAAAACATGCACAATCTAGGCTGGAAAGAGAAACCATTCAATGGCTCCCCTGCGACATAGAAATACCTCAAACAAGTGGATAGCTAGAGATTTTGGTATCACTGGCCCCCCACCATGACATTCACTTCTCAGGCATACCAAATTCTCTTACCTCAAAAGATAAAAGATCAAATGAGGGATTCTTGTCTCAACATGAAAGGGTACATGAGGGGTATCTACGGGGTATGATCCGCACTCCTTGAACCATCAAATGTAGGGAGTTTTGGCCTCTAAAATAAAAGGTGTTTTGTGAGGGAGCTTTTGTGGTTCTTGGTATCTACCCATGCAGTGACGGCTAATTTAATAACCCACTCCTAATCCCCAAAGAGGGATTTTAATGCATCCAACACAAGTGTGGATACTAGGGAGAACCGTCGGTGTAGATACACGTCACCTAGTCATCGCAGATTTCGCCTAATGTATTAATTTATATAGCGGGCATAAGAAAGTACCGGTTGGGTCATGCTCTCACTTGGCCTTATGGGTTACCCGAGAGATAGGCCCTCGTACCTAAAAAGAAGATGATAACAATTTCTCTTACACCCAAGGTCCAATGGAATGCAAGGGGAGGGGATACTTTTGTTATCACCTCTAGGGTTATAGACATAAAGTGTGCAAAGCGCACCAAACACTTCAAACAAGTTCTTTCACTCCAAATGAAAAAGATGTGACCCTAATTAGACTAGAAATGCAAAGACACACACCTAGATTGCCCCTACAACAAAATGATTAGTAGTTTTGATTAATTACCCCCACTTGCAAGCACACTCATTAGGTTAATTTTATAAAATCCAAATGCAAATGTGATAAGGGGCCTTTGACAATACGTTTTTTTTTTTAAATTTAAATTTTTTATTTATACAGTTGCACCACTTTGTTAGTCCAAGCACAGGGTTAGGACAAAAACCATATCTAAACGGAAAATCAAACCTAAATTAAAAAGACAAAAAAGACTAAATTTAGAAACCAAAATGCAATTATACCTAATGTAGATGTGAAAAGACCTGGATTTGAAACCTGCAATGAAACTATAAAACGTAGATGCAAAACAAAATCTCGTAGACATGTAATCTTAACGGAAATGTAAGAATAATGATCGTAGGCATGAAACCAAAACCTAAGCATGCAAAATACACTGAAACAGAACAAAAAAACCAAATACGGAAATATATAGTGCAAACGCGATAATCAAACACAAATACAATAACAATAGTTTCAGACGTGAAAAGATGATGACCCTGATGCAGAAATAAACACAGGCTCGAAAATAGCCTCCATAGATGCGGAAAGATAGGTCGTAGATGCAGAATCAAAATCTGAACTTGCAAAACATATCAAGATAGAAAACATAGACACGATAATATATATTGTAGACGCGAATTCTCCTGTAGTCGTCATTGATCTGACCTACAACTTGACAAAAAATGCTAAAATGACAAATAAATGTTAGAAACTAAGGGACAAGAGTCCCATTGGGTGTGCCAAAATGTGTGAGGTGAAAAATGATGATGACAAACTATTGCAAAACCACAAAGATCCAACCACAATAAACCTTAGTTCTACAATAAGCATTCACTATACACAAAGGAAGATACCTAAGAACATGCAAATCCACAAATTGAAACAATAATAAAATTCACATGCCAAGTAGGGTTTGATCTCCATTGTCTCCTATCTTCATTGATCTTGTTTGATATATTTGCTCTCAGATTTTATATGTGCACAAGATCTCAATAAAGAATGAATTGTGGTTGTGAAGTCGTTTGATCGCAAGAAAACTTGATAGATGCATTAGTTGGCTAGCTAGTGTTGTAAAAGAATGAGAGTATCCTCTTTTATAGAAGACGCCTTAGAAAATGGAGGGATAATATTAAGAGGTGAAAGAAATAAATGGTCGGCTAGGATTAAAGGGTAGGTATAAGAAAATAATAAAATAATGAAGGGGGTAGGTAGATGAAAATTAATAAATCACGTGTCATAGAGTGAAAAAGATAATGAATTAATTAAATAAATAAATAATTATTTAATTAATAGAGGAAGTGGGACCAATCAAATAAATAAAATATTTATTTAATTTAGGGAAAATATAATTTAAATAAATAAAAATATTTATTTAAATGAGGAAAAGGCTAGAAGAGGATAAATGAATTAATTAAATAAATAAGAATTTATTTAATTAATAGAAGACTTACGATAAAATAATTAATTAAATAAAAATATTTATTTAAATAAGCTAGGACAATTTTAGGTGTTTACAATAGTATCCTAGTATTCTTAAAAAAAATCTACTGGAAAGCCATATGGGCCAGGGGTTTTCCCCTTCTTCATCTGGAACACAATATTCTCTAATTCCTCTATTGTGATGGGTTTGATTAATTCTTCATTTATCTCATTGGAAACCAATGGGGGGATGCAATCTAGAATGAGAGCCTCCTCATCCTATGTAATAGGGGTATCCTTGGTAAATAAAGTAGAATAGTGTTGTATTATCTCATCAAAAATCAACCTGAAAGAAGCTAATTGCCTCCCATTTGAGGACTTCAGAGAATTAATAAGATTCTCTTGCCTCTTGTCCTTGACAAAGTTGTGGAAGAAAGTAGTATTTATGTCCCCATCCTAGAGCCGATCCCCTTGGGACTTTAGTTTCCAGAATATTTCCTCCCTTAATTCCCATTCCTTCAATTCTTTCATAGCTTCAACTTCAAGGTGAAAGAAATCCTCTGTGAGGCCATTATCTTAAATTTGGTGAGTATTATCATCTAGGAAAGATTGAACAACAACTTTAACTAAGAGCACATTTCCAAAACTTTGCCTATTCTATCGTTTCAACATATACTTCTTAAATTGAAGTCGTTTGGTAAAAGAAAACATAGTTGTCCCAAACGCTGGCTTCCCTTTAACCCACCACTCAACAACTGACTCTTGAAGAGAAGAATCCCAAATCTTCATTAATTGAAACTTAAAAGGGGGATTTTTGGTGGAATTGAAGAAAACAACAAAAAGTTTGATTGGCCAATGATTTGAGCCTCTCTAATCAAGAACCTTTGAGCTAGCAGTCCATTTATCCCCAACCCCAAAAAATAGAAACAAGAAACTTGTCAAGCCTCTCAAAGATAGCCTCTTCTCCCAATCTTCTATTACTTTGGGTAAATATTATATTAAAAGGCTTAATGTCCACCAAGTTCAAGTGATCAACATTATCTTTCAAGAGTCTCAAGGCATGCTTCAGCCTACCAAAATCCTCTCTCTTTTCCTCCATATTTAGGAGAACATTAAAGTCTTATGCTAGGATCCAGAGGAGATAGAGAGCAAGGGATCTAACCATCCTAATATGGGACCAAAGCAAAAAAATTCCAGATATTTCAGAAGGAGCATACACATTGGTGAGAATATTAACCTCCCTAGATTCAAGGCTAGAAGGAGCCAAAGATAGAGAAGATATGCTCGAGATCCACCACAAAGAAATAATCTTGTGTGGGTCCTAGAGACAAGCCACACCACTAGAGTTGTCAACTATCCCAATACACTGACACTGACCTCTCGCCCAAATTTTAGGGGCCAAACTAAGCATACCATCCATTGACATCTTAGTTTCCTAGATGAAAAGCATGTCAGGAGCATGAGTCCTAATTAAATCTTGAATAGCCTTTTGTCGAGGGATGTTATTCCTACCCCTAACATTCCATGACAACAAAATCATTTTTGAGATGGGGTAAAAAGGGAATCAATTGTTTTCACATAACCCAATTACACTAAAGTCTCCCCAATTGGTGCAGTCACGACAGGAAAGTCCTCAAAGAGAACAGTCTGGATTGTGCAGCAAGAGTTAACACAATAGAAGCAACACAATGTGATGGAGGCAATGCGAAATAGACTTAATTATATCATGAAAATCAATTAAAATCTGTGGCAACATGCGAGCTTCCCAGATCCGGCACATAGGCCTAAGAATTACAAGCTTAAATAACATATCCGAGACCATGCAAGAATGCGAGCCAACTTTGGACCTCTTAACCTTCAGATTTATCTTTTATGTTCTCCTAATTGATTTCTAAATGCTTAATAATATTGATTTATATGATCAAGTATGATCCGAGTCAGCCCAAGATAAAACAAATGTTGATGAACAAGATGTAAAATGTAAAACAACAAGGTCGGCCTCTTCCAAAGAGATCCTTCTGGAAAATACATAGAATGAAGTGCAGACCCAAGGGAAGGTCGGCCACATGCCAAGGAACGTTGGAAATAACAAACTGAAGCTCTACAAGCTAGGAAAGTGATATACAAGACTCGCCAATAGCAAATAGGTCCAAGCGGTTCTGATGTTCCAAGCCAGAAAACTGTCTCAGATTTTGAAAGCGATAAATTTCTGGAGAAAGATCCAAACGTCCCATGGACATAGGATAAGGTAGATGAACATGTCCACAACCAAAATCCAGCTTTGCAAGATTTGGTGAGAAAATGCAAAGAAATGCATACAGAAATGCTGGAACTACAAAATAGGAAACAAATTGAAAAGAAAATATTTTTGGTTGATGCAAGATTGCCATGAACCAGGGATGCTTCTACATCACCAATTAGCTTCACTTTTTCTTGGTCTTTCTTCCTTCCCACTTTAGAGGACTTTAGGGGCACTCATGTTGAGAGTCTTTTGATGAAACCCCAAAGTTAGTGTGCTACCTTTCCCTCTTCCAACCTTTTGGGAATCCTGTTAAGTTTTATTAATAGGGCCAAGATCATTAGGAGCAACTTTAACTTCCATGTCACCACTTGACCCCACTTCTCCTAAAGTCAATAGAGGAAAGTTCGTATCCATTTGAGAACCAGTGCCTCCATCATGCTAATCACTGGGGATGTTATTAATCTGATCTTCAATTGTATGATCCAAGCTCATAGGTTCCTATCATATGGGCATCTCGATGAGTGCTTCATCAAACCAATCCATCTCTTCCAAAACATCAATTTTGTTAAACATTTCATCATTTTGCCTCTCCTTCCAAGTACACTTCTATCCTCTTCCCTTAATTTTGTCCTTTACCTAGACGAAACCCTCTTTATCCTCCATCATAGGAGCTTTCCCTTTATCTTGTTTAGGAGGTTGTTTATATTGTGTTTGACTAGAATACCTGACAAGATTAAATCTAGGACACATTTTTGTAGATGTCCATTCTCATGACAAATACGACATCTAAAAGGAAGAGTTTCGTAATCAATTTGTTTAATCCAAGAGGAGGAGCCCAACTGAATTTCCACAAAATCTAATAAAGGTTTTCTCAAATCAATTTTAACATAGATATAGGTATAAGTAATTGCCTTTTTCTCCATAGTTTGTGTTGACAACCCCACTAGCTTAATACCAAGCAGTAATGCAATAGAATGGAAAATATCACATCACTAGAATTCTAACTGGAACCATGAGAGGTGAATCCATACTAGAATTCTAGAAGGCATCTCCTTTATAGGGTTGAAACCTATATGCCATGGCTTGATGAAAAGCTTAACCTAGTTGTAGAAGTAGGGCCCTCCCTCAAAAACCTTTTTTCTGTCAGACAAATTCGAGAAAGACACCAAAAAATAACCATTTGTTGCTAGCATAACCTCCATTTCACCCTCGAGATTCCATGTTTGATGGCCCAAGACTCCAAAAAGGGGAGAGAAACTTGGATTCCCATGAACTTACAAATTAAAACATGATTGGATGGGTAATCAACATCCTCCATGACTAACTCTAGTAGAATAACAAGAACTGATCTACGTTCACTTCTAGTGAAGTGGTCATTTACCTTTGAGGGTCAAAACTCGCCATTCAAGGAAATTCCTTCTCTACAAGTACCATTGTTCAAGCCAACACTTGAATTCTCTTGCATCTTGGAGGAGGAAATACCCCCTAGCACCGTGTCCTTAAAGAGAAGACTTTGGTTTGAAAGAGGCCCTACATGCAAATCCATGTAAACCAAAAAGCACCGACACCAAAACCAAAACTCAAAAGAATGAAAAGCCTCGACTAGGGCACAAGAAAAATCCACAATGAAACTTCATGCAGTTTAGAGAGAACTACAACCAAAACCCACAAAGGTAGCTCTACCCACTCCACAAAGCCACACCTCACACACCACAGACAACACTTGCACACAGACACAACACCAAATCCATGACAGTCACCTCCAAGAGCGACACCAAACAAAGCTAATCACACCACAAAACATCCCCACAGGCTCCACAACAACTTACACACCCCCTGCAAATAAAAACCACCCCTCCAAACACCCCTGCAACCCGCATGCAAGGATGGAAACAGTTAGGGCCTTTTGTCCCTAGTGAGACCCCAGAACGCAGACATTTTTTTCGTTCAATCCAAATTTTTTATATTTAAAAATAAAAGTCTATTTTAACTTTTTTAACTTTTTATTATGTCGAAGACATATTATACTCACATATGGATGCAAAAGCTTCCGTCAATAAAAACTAAAAGCATTTAATTTGACAAATTTGTGACACTTAAATGTATGAAAAATAAAAGATCTTATTATTATTTTTTCAACTTTATATTATTTTTATTACAAGATTAGTACATTAATATTTTTAATATATATATATATATAAGAGAGATAATTATTTTATTTTATTTTTAAATATTTTATTTTCCATGATAGTAGATTTAAAAAACAATTAATTTTTTTCACTTATATCTCTATCTCTATTTTTATTTTATTTTATTTTAAATTTTTTAATTTTATTTAAACTTTATATTAGTTTATCGTTGAAAACTTTAGATAATGTCAAGATATTATGAATTTTATTTTAATAATTATTTTATATTTTTTATTAATTCTTGGAATTATATGCATACAAGCAAATAAACTTCTTAAAAACAACCAATTAAAATCAAGGAAAAAAATATTTTCCAAAATTCATAGATAGTGGAAATTAAACATTTTTTACATATCTATTCAAAAGAAACAAAATATAATCTGTGTGATTGGACAAAACATTTTGTGAGTAGTTTATAAATTTGAAGTGAAAAATTTATAATTTTTTGTTAAATTTAAAATTATTGTATCTAATTGTACACTATTTATTCATTAAGTTGTTATTTTTTTTTGATCGGTAATATTTGTATTTTATTTATTCACAACTAAATAGTACAGCTTCAGTAAGATAATTATCTATCAAACCACTTCCCAAAAACCACCCACAAATTTCATCCAAACCACCCAACAAAAAATAGGAAATTCAAAACTAGTGACCCGCGCCCACACTAACCCCACACCCCATTGCTACGAGTACGAAAAGTCACATATTCCATCTTGCCATTCAAAAATCTGGCAAATTCTGTTTAAATAGTTCTTAACGAAAACCAAAAAGTTTAAATTTTTCAACTAAAAATTTAACTAAACCAAAACAGAGGAAATTGGCACCTAGAAGTACCCTAGCATGTAGTGACAAATTCATCTCCCTTCCTTCACATCTCTTGCAGTCGAGGCGCTCGATTCGCCAACCACCCTGAGTCAGTGGGAGCCTCCTCATCTCGTAGAGGCATGTGAGTCTCATGTCCTTCCTTCTGCATCCTCGCCCGCTGCCCCTCATGAAACTAGTTTTTCCAACTCATCACTGCTTCCACATGCCACACCACCCACTACATTTTGTTTTGCCATTTCTGCTGATAATTTCCTCGTTATCGACCTCCTATATCTCAGGTCCTCCGCCACTCTCTCCCCACCCTCTTGTCGAATCTCATCTTCAATATCCATAATCTGGACAAATATTAACAACCCTTCCCATCCTCGCTTCGCATATCCTTAAAGCGAGCTTTGGCTTCTTCATGACGATGAAGAAACTGAATTCATGAATGTCTCGCCCTCAACTCTTCATTCTCCTCTGAGATAACTTCGGCAAGATTAAAACCCCATCCTGGCACCGCCCACTCGAGCAGGGACTCCAAGTTTAGCCGGTACTCTCTTGGAACAATTCTCTGTAAGACTTTTCTCACCTCTTCGCAGGTGTGTCCCAAATTCAGACTCCATGCCATGATGAGCGAGTAGATATCAACTCTGCACCTATAACGGTAGCCGATAACTGCCACCTCTTCTGCCAAAACCACCTAAATTGCCTTCAAGAGTAGAGGGTCTTTTGCCATGAACATTTTCTCAAGCTTCTTGAGGGGGACGGGTCCTCGAAAAGCCAAAATAAGCTTGGAGGATTCCATAGGGAAATTGGCTTCCATTTCTGAACTCACTGAAGGTTGCAGAGAATTCCGATGAAAACTGATTAAAATTTGGCTTCACCAACTTACCAACTCTTTTCATTAAATGTGCGAGCATTACGAAATTGGTATTCAATGCATAACACTCCACCATCGCTGCCAATTCGGAGAGCGTGTCACAATAAATGCTCATTAACTCAACCTTACGCAGAAGAAGCTGACTTTTTGACAAGAAATTTGAATTGTTTGATGTGCCAACTTGGCAAGTGATCTTAACTCCATTAAACGATTTCTTTTTTGCTATCTCACCACCTGACCTCCCCTAGCGCGAGATCACACGCATCATTCGACAACTCATCCGCAATAACATTTCCTTCTCTTTTCACATGCAAGATGCAATAATTTTGGAAAATTTTCAGTTTTTCACTTATATTATGTACATATTTGTTCAATTTCCAGCACAGTGTGTGGCCTTTAATCAATGCCTGGACTACAATTTGGGAATCACCCTCCAAGTGTACCTTCATCACCTTCATATTTATTGCTAATTCAACTGCTAGTAAGGTCGCTTGAGCTTCCACCTCATTATTAGTGCCATCTCGAAGCCTTCTTGCATTCGTACAAAGGATCTTCCCTTCATCATCACAGGCCACACATCCCGCGCCTGAAATCCCTGGATTGCCTTTTGACACACCATCAAAATTTATTTTCACCCACCCCTTCTCTGGTTTTGACCACTTCACCATCTCCCCATCCAAAGGGTCATTCAAAGGATTAACCCTAGGGAACCCATGAACGGGTATTCATTAAGTTGTTATTAGTACTCTAGTAGTATATTGCAATTTCTTTTTGTTAACTCGTTATTATTAAATTGTTTCTCCACTAATTAGAATTGTTAATTGTTTTTATTTTTAAAAGTTTGGTTGTATTATTTTTAAGTTTCCAAATTATAGAAATTATTTTTCTACTAATATTATGGATTGGATTTATTGGATCCACTATGTAAATGCAATTTTTGACACAATTTATGGTATTTTTGTCTTTTATATCTTGTAATTTTCATTAGACTAAACTTAAAGTTAAAATGATATAATATAATATAATCATTGTAGACACCTAAAAGTTGCACAACAAATTAAGTGAATTTTATTCATTTAATTATTCCTAATTCTTCGAATTCATCAAATTAAGATTTAATTAATATCCCTATTCTTCTAATTAGCCTTTTAATCAAATTAAAGATTTGATTAATATTTACCTTCTTCTATCTAAGCCATTTAATTGAATCTCTCCCCTCTAGCCATTTTAATTAATTTCACATTTAATTAAAAATCTCCATTTATCCCTCCCTTTTAATTAAAACCCCCTTTGCAAATAAATAAATCAAAATTTATTTATAAATCCCCCCACTTGCAAAATTCAAAATTCACATTTAAATAAATCACTATTTATTTAAATCTATCAAATGCAAGTTGCAACCAACAATTGAAATAAATCAATTTTATTTTAATTAAATCCTATTTTCCCTCACCCACTTGAAAAATCCTACATCTCCCACTTGCCTCCTAATTATCCTTCTAGAAACCTCCTGATCCCATCCTAATCATGTCTAATCTCCTAATCATGTCCTTTCCCTAAATTTGAGGAGGTCACTTCTCAAGTTTGAAAGAAAGTCTTCTAAATGCATTAACGACTTTATCTCTTCCGCAAGTTAACTTGTTGAGTTCCCTAAATTTGGAAGGACTCTTACAAATTTGTCCCCCAAAGTCTTATTAACCATTAATGGTTAATTCAACCTCCCCTCATGGTTAGAGACTTTCTCTCTAACTTAACCCTCATCTAACCCAATGGTCTCATCAAGCACTCATGGCTTTGACCCTAGTTATCCTATTAACCCTTGCACAAGAGTTTACCCCTTGGGTAAAGGTTTTATCCATTGGTTATCCACTAAACCAACCATAACCTTACATCCTTAGGTAACCACCATGTCTCCTCAGGCATTTAATGCCTGTTACATCTCCTCTTGTCATCTTGGGATTGGATTGAATCCCTCACATGGATTGACAATTTTTAATCCTAGCCTTTGTTGAGGTTACTCAATCTCAACCATCCATTTCTCTATTTTCCCTATAAATAGAGCCCATTCCTTCTTTAAAAGGATCCAATCTCTTTGTGCATCTAAATTATAGTCATTTTGCAGGTTAAGGAGCTCATTCAAGTCATCTTCAAGCATTAGCATTAGCATTATAGCATTTAGCATTTGCATCATGTTTTAGGACATCATCTAGTTTAAATGCATATCTTTTCACAACTTAATTAACTCGTCTAGTATCATTTAAGGAATCAATCTAGTTTCATTATCTTCATCATCTTGAGCATTTAGTCTTGCATCTTGCATCCTAGTTCTCATCCATCATCTTAGCATTCATTAGGATCCTAGTTGCATCCATTTTGATCCTAGAATCATTTAAATCTTGTTCTCTAGGTTGTCATCCAAGATATCAAGTGCTCTTCCAAGTGAGGGCCACCTTGAATCTTGAGGATCTTTAGAGATAGATGAGCATCTCCGCGATTTTAAAGAGTTTAGATTCACTAACTTGTTTTATTGATTTCTAACCTCTAATGCAATGTTCCATGTGTGTGTTTGAGTTGTTTTCCTTGCAATGCAGGTTGATCCCACATTTCCAATACACATTTTTGGCGCCCACCGTGGGGCTTGACCCCAAAAATTTTAATTTTTTAATATTTTTTCGCAAGATTCATGCCTACAGTTTTCAATCGTAGATTAGTGCATACAACCTCTGTTATCGTGCATTTGATAGATTTTATCATGCATTTGACATATATTTTCTCGCATCTGACATATCTTCTCGCGCATTTAACATTTCTTTTAGCGCATTTAATAGATATTATCACGCATTTAACAGTTCTTTTAGCACATTCGATAGATCCTTTGGCGCATTTGACTGTTCTTTTAGCGCATATGACCTTTGTTTTCACGCGTCTAAGATAGAGTAGAAAATTGTAACCCAAGTTTGAAATTAGGCTTGTGTAAGGTCACCAAAGGATTCTATTTTTTACTAACTCTGGTTTTTGCAGGTTTTCCTAACAATTTCTTGCAGATTTGAAGGAGTTAGAATAGAATTTGTTTTCCTTTTTTACTTTCTTTCAAAGTTGGCTTAAAAAGAACTCACTTTTTTTGGTAAAAAGAATCTCATCTTTCATTTTAGGCTTATAATCAACCACATTCTTCTTTGGGCTTAAAAAGAACCTCATTGCAAAGGTAAACAAAATAAATTTTTCAACTTGCAAAAGAGATTTACTTTCAAGTAGACGTGTTTCCATTTCGTTGACCAGGATTTCCATTTCCTATTTAAAAAATCAATTGCTATGAAGGATTAAAAATAACACCATGCTTGTTGAATAGAGGATAGAAAATAATTGCTTTGGAAGGATAAAAAGAATGCTTGGATTTCGTGTCTTGAAAGAGGTAGGCATATGCTCTCCCCTTAATTGGGTGATCAAAAGGCCAAACCCAGTCTTTCATGCTTTCTTTTACTTCAAGTATTTTACATCCTTTAGAGGGCTTGCCTTCCCGAAGCCTTGAGGGGGCTAGTGAGAAGGGTACGACCCAAGTGAGTACGGATAAAGCCAAGTAATCTAACTCACTATAAACAAATCACCTTTTGAGATGAAAATCTCGGGGGATGGAGCATATTTGAGTTATCTCATATTGATCACTTTGTAGGGCCTTGAGGTCTCAATCATGCTTGCATGACTACATCTTGTTTTATACTTTGTTGGGCTATAGGCCTCAATCTCACTTGCTCAACTTCAAAGGATATCTTCGAAGGAAATCCTTATTACAAACCATCGATCGAAGTAGAAACTTAGAGCCGAGTCAGTTGCCATACATTGGCAATATCATAGTGCAAAGGTGGGGAAGAATCTGCCCCCAAGATTTCTCACCATATACCTCCCAAGATAACTATCCAATTGTGAAGCAATTCACTTTGGGTTAATTTCTGAAAAAAGGCAAAAAAACGGGTGCCCTCTAGGAGGTGACAAGGCTGTTTGAGCTGATGGAGTATCGAGACTAGTGGGCTATGATATTGTTGATGACCCTTGAATAAAGTGTCTATCTGATGTGTCTTTTATTGTAAATTAAACTAGTGATAACATTGGGGATTTGAAAACATCCTCACAAGAATATACACTCAATGTTTAGCATAGGGATGACCATTGTTTTCATGTGTGCTATGTCTTCTTGTCATGAACATTGAAACATCTTGAAAGTAACAAATCAACCAATACAACAATCAGTTTAAAAAACAAAGAGCAAAGAGCAAACTTAGAGAGAAGAGAATTTCCAAATCCAACTAACACCTTGGGAAGGGGTATTGAACCTTCTACTATCTTAAAAGATAAGATTGCATCCAGCGAGATTAAGGAGTATCAAATAGAGTAATCAAAGGTTCCATCATCCAACAAATCTTATCAACACATTACCAAGTTAGGTTCTCAAGTTGCCAAATTAAGTTTCTACATCGTGAAACTTGACTCATATCATTTGACACACTTTGTCGTGGGGATGAATCAAACTAAACCTCTACTTGACAAGTAAACTTGAGTATCTGAAATAAAGTATCCTTATCAACCATCAATATCAACATTGATCATTTTGTATGACCACTCCCCATATTTGAGAAGAAGAAGTCTTCATCAAAAGACTAAGTTGAAGAAGAGACAAACTAGTCCTAGGGCCCTTACCAAAAGGAGTAAATTTCTCTTCATCAACTATCAACTCTTTAAATCACATCGTGTTTTCTTGCATCATATGCGGTTGTATCTCCAAGGAAAAACCAACGAATTTGACAAGGAACCTTTGAGAAGTAGGGCTTACATTCAAAAGATGACATTCAATCAATGCCTTAACAGTGGAGGAAGGATTAATCCCGTCTTATTTTTTTTGCATCAATTACAACAAAGCTTGACCCAAGCCACCAACTCCACCAAGAACCCCAATATAAGAGGAGGAAGTCACTCTTATAGAGGTATATTAATGCTCATTAGCACTCGATCTCAAAAAGGCAAGGAATTGGACCCACAAACCCTTTTGATGAATACGCAAATATGGAAGAAGAGGAGATCACTAAAGAACTCGTCCAACAATGCCAACAAATAGTCTCCTTCCAAAAGCTCATGGAAAGGCTTATAGACTCAAACAAACAAAATTACATCCTCATGCTAAATAGAAAAGGAATCCTGATGCCTGAGGATTTTGACATAGAAAATTCAAAGAATTAAAGATTCCCAAGACAAAGGTCAAGGACCTACACATTCACTCAGAATCAAGAACATCTGAGAGGAGAGGGCACACATGATCAAGACAACACACGCAACCGAGATGACACCCATGATCATGTCGACATTAGTGAATAAGGGGATGCCCACCATTGATTGTCCAATGAAGGAAATGTGCCCCAATCTCTTATTACACAACAAATCAAAGCACTCCAATGAAAAATGCAAGATATGCAACAAGGGTCTACAATGAGGTATTGTTTGGAGGATATTTGTCCTTACCCTTTTGATAGGAGGCTAAACATGATACCTTTCTCACCAAATTCAAATATACCAAAGTATGATAAATACGATGGTAAGAGTGATCCCCATGATCACATCAAGGAATTTTGTACTATGAGCTTAGAGTTTGCTCATAACAATACATACATGATGAGGCTATTCCCAAGAAGTTTGGGAGGGAAAACAATGTAGTGGTTGTCAAAACTCACACCTCCCATTAGATCATTTGATGAGGTGGTGAATAAATTCATTACACAATACTCCTACAATATCCAATATGAGATCACTATGCTTGACATATGCAACACGAAGCAAAAGAACAATGAAACATTCATGGTGTTCTTACAACGATGGATACATATTGTCTCAAGGTACCCATGAGATGTACCTGAAAAGGAAAAGATGGAGATTTTCATAGTCAATTTAAATAGTAAAATGAGTTATCAACTCAAACTACAATGTCTACCTACTTTTGCAAAGCTGAACGAAAATGGCATCTAAGTAGAGGAAGTCTTCATCAAGTAAGGGACCTTGAAGTTCTCCAAGGAAGGTGTTAGTTCATCAAGCAATAATACCTATAGCAATCAATATAATAACAACAACTCAGACAAGTCCAAGTTTTGGACTAGAAACAAAAATGTTGTTAATGATGGGGTAGTTGATGCCATTAATGTAAAGTCTAAACAACTAGTGTTGACTTTATCAGGTAACACACCATCCAACAATGATCAAAGAAGTGTCAATCAAGGCACTAACAATTATCAACACACTACCAACCAAGGAGCATCAACATGAAACAATAACAACAACAACAACCAAGGAAATAACAACTATCAAGCCAACAATAACAACAATCGAGGGAACAACAATAACCAAGGGGGCAATGCTAACACTCTACCTCCCCCACATCAAAGAACATATACACCATTGGGACAAACCTTGGAATCTGCATTTCAAGAACTATTGGCAAACATGATCATCACATTTCCAGTCATAAGAAACTTTGAACCCCAAGTCAAACCACCATGGTGGAATGACTCATATTATTGTGATTATCATTGAAACAAGGGGCATACAACAAATGATTTCATGAGGTTGAAAAACCTATTTCAAGATATGATAGACAAGGGAGACATAACGGTCGATGGACATAAAACCAATGGTGATCATGAGGCTTTCAAAAATCCTCTTCCTAATTATGATAAGGGAGGAGCATCAACGTCAAACAACAACAAAAGAGCCTGCATCAATCGCATATACAAAAACACCATAAATCACATATCGACATATAACAATCAAGTAAATATCATAAAGATTAAAGATAAACACGAACATGCACCGATAAATGTGACAGTAAGGGCTCATAAATATATCTTGAAGGGGAGCACATCTAAAGCAACAACTATCCCTGAGACTCATTATAACTTGGTCAATCAATTGCAAAGGACACTCACTCAGATATTAATACTAGAATTGCTCAAACTTTCACCAAAACATAAGGATATCTTGGAGCAAGCTCTTGTAGAAACAACTATTCCAAATGATCTGGATATCAATCGGTTCCAAGCCATGGTGGCCCATATGAAAGTGCCACATAACTTATCCTTCTCAGAACATGGTGATGTCTCTTTGAGTCATCCGCACAACACCTCGCTCCATATCAAAGTCCTAGTCTACAAACATCGGGTAAAAAGAGTGCTAATAAATGGAGGAGTTGGTCTCAATATATGTACCTTTAATCTTATCCGTGCATTCGGCTTCTCCGAGCAAGCTATTGATCCTAAAAAGAAGATCACTATCAAAGCCTATGATGATGAAGAAAGGTCATCTGAACGCATAGTGATACTATCCATTTAAGTAGGACCTGTATAACGAGATACAATGTGCCAAGTCTTAGACATAGAATTGACATACAACATACTCTTGGTTCATCCTTGGATCCATGAAATGCAAGCGGTACCTTCCACGTACCATCAATGTCTCAAGTTCCCCTACAATGGACAAGAGATTTCAATATCAATAGATACTAACCCCTTTCAATATTGCAATGCTATGGGGGAAACTCAAGATATCTTAGTTCCACAAAACAAGGAGGCCCAAGCTTCCTCATCATCCAACAATCAAGAAAAACTCAAGTCATTGTCCATAGATTTTGAGCAAAAGACTAAGGTATGGGGGAATACTCTTTTGAACCCCTATGTTTATCTAAGTTTCCAACATCACCGAAATCTCATAGACAACCTTCCATATCAAGACATTAGGCTACACAACCCATCAAGAAGTTTGATGGTAAATTTATCCAAATTGACACACTAGTGGAAGAATGAGAAGACAAGGACATCCTTAGCTGGCTATCCAAGGATGAGGAAGAAGTAAGATTTGCTGCCCTAGTTGTAGTCATTCCCACAGAACAATATGGAAATGGGTTCAGAATCATGCAAAAAATGGGATGCAAAGGAAAAGGACCTATTTGCAAGCATCAAGAGGGCATCATATAACCCATACAACTCCATTCACAACTTGCAAAAGACAAAATAGGACTTGGGTATGGCCAGCATTTTGCACCTATGCAAAAGCGAGATCACCATTGAAAACCTCGATGGAGAGAAAAAATAACACATAACGAAGACTCATGGTAAGAAGCACTACATCAAGTAGTTGCAAAAACAAGAAAAGAATAAGAGCATGAAGAAAATATGAAATGACAAGAAGAACTCCCTATCCAAAGGGAGGAGGATTCTTATAAGAAATACATCATGTACAAGAACTTGATCAAACCAAGTCCGAGCCACAACCTGAAGAAATTGCTACTCAAAGAAGGGAAACTATGTATGAGAAAATCCAAAGAGTAAAATCAAGCATAGATCCTGAAGTAGCACAAGCCACCCAACTTGTATCGATTATCAGTGAACTCTTTTCACCATACAACATTCATGTTTGATTCAGTGAGGTAACCATGGACAATGATTCTGAAATAGATTCCAATGAGTATGAATGGGACACTTGCTTTGATATCACTGAGGATATTGAGGTGGATACAATCCACACCTATACACCCATACCTCATGAAGGACAAGGCTCAAGATATAGATCGTTTGAATTTGGACCACAACATATCTATGAGGCTAGTGAGAATGAACAACTTCAATATGAAAGAGGCAATATCGACGAAAGTACCATCAAAAACTTTGAGACTGTTACAGACCTCAAGCATGATACAAACAACTATGACAATATCTCTGTCATGACCCTCATAGTGACTGATATTGACTCGCCAAATGACTCCCTACCTCTCATATATCTTGACCTTATAGATTGGGAAGAACCTGAGCACAATATATTAATATTCCAAAATGATGAGACCATTGTTCAATACCTCTACTCTATTAACCTAGAAACATGCTCCACTAGCGAATCACATAACGATATCTACAATTAGGGGAGTGCCAAGTCTCTCAGTCACAAAATGAACAATCGATCTAATGGTGATAACCATCTAATGGTAGTATTAGATCACAAAGAAGTAAAAATAAAGGATGCATCTAATGGTGAAAACCTCTTTGAGGTACCTGAAGATGGGAGACTTGAAACTCTTCCTGAACATTACTAGGAGAGATCACCAATCTTGATTGAGCCAACTCAATCAATAAATATCGACACTGAAGCAATAGCCAAAACAATACATCTGGTGGAATCACTAACGGAAAAAGAAAAACCCTACTTTGTCAAATTCTTCAAGGATAAGCAAATCAACTTTGCTTCATCTTATGCAGACATGCCAAGGATAGATCCAAATCTCATCATGCATCACTTGTCAATCGCTCTTGGAGCTAAACCTATCAAACATAAATTAAGGAAGATGAACCTACATGTGGCATTGGTCAAAGTAGAGCTGAAGAAGTTACTTGATGTAGGATTCATCCAACCCATTGATTATGTGGAATGGATTTCTAACATTGTGCCAGTCTCTAAACCAGATAAAAGCATTAGGATTTGTACATACTTCAGGGATCTCTACAAGGCTTGTCTGAAGGATGAATTTCCTTTGCAAAGCATTGACACCATTGTTGATCTAATGATAAGACATGTTATGTTATCCCTCATGGATGGCTTTTCCGGCTACAAACAAATCAAGATAGCTCCAGAAGATCAGGATAAAATGACATTCACATGTCCGTGGGATACATACTGTTGGAATGTCATGCCTTTTGGCTTGAAAAATGTGGTTGCAACCTATCAGAGAGAAATGACAGCAATCTTCCACGACATGATGCATAATTTTATGGAGGATTATGCGGATGACTTGCTATCCAAATCATTCACAAGAGCAGAACACTTGGACATACTAGATAAAATCTTTCAAAGACTAGAGTAATTCAATGTCAGATTGAATCATAAAAAGTGTGTTTTCAAAGTCACATCCAGAAAACTCTTGGGCTACATTGTATCAAAAATAGGCATCGAGGTGGACCCCGCAAAGGTTCACGCTATCATGGAAATGCCACCTCTTAAAAACATTAGCCAACTATGATCTCTTCAAGGTAGGCTACAATCCATTAGACGATTCATTGCTCAATTAACCAACAAATGTCTTCCATTCAACCATCTGCTTCATAAGAATGTACCTTTCAGATGGGAAGACAAATTTGTAAAATGATTCCACCAACTCAAACAATATTTGATGAATCCACCAGTTTTGGTACCACTAATATCAGACAAACCACTGATCTTCTATATATCAACAACTGATGTGTCACTGGGGGAACTATTAGCACAAGAAGATCCAGCAGGCAAAGAAAGGGCTACCATCAATAGGACTTTGAATGGATATGAAATGAACTATACATTCATTGAAAAGGCTTGTTTAGCAGTGGTGTTCACCTCTCAAAAGTTTCGCGACTACATGCTAGCCCACACAATCAAGCTAGTGGCAAAGATCGAACCACTAAAATATTTACTTAGCAAAGACGCTCTCACAAGGAGGTTAGCTAAATGGGTCATGATCCTAAGGGAGTTCGACATTTAGTACACAGAATGACGGCCCATCAAAGGACAAGCAATTGTAGATCAACTGGTAGAAGCACCACTCCCAGATTAACACCCACTACAGGTGGAATTTCCAGATATGGATGTGCTCAATATCACACCCAAGAAATGGACCCTATGCTTTGATGGATCCTATACACAACATGGATCAAGTGTCGACATCCTATTTGTCACTCCAGAAGGAAACACAATTCCGAGATTATATAGGTTGATGTTCCCCTGCACCAATAACATTGTTGAGTACAAAGCTCTAGTGAAAGGTATCAAAGTAGTCATGGAATGGAGAATCATAGAATTGAAATTCTATGGAGACTCTCAATTACTTATCAATCAAATCAATGATGACTACCAGGCAAAAGATGATAAGCTCATGCCCTACAAATGCATGGTGGATGATTTCAGAAAGTACTTTGTACACATCACCTTTGAGCAGATTCTAAGGCTAGACAATAGAGTAGTTGATTCAATGGCCACTATCACCTTGCTTCTATAAATTCCAGATAAATAGAATCATTATGAATTCCTAGTGGAGCAATTTTTTTCCCCGACCTATGACAATTCAATATCCCAAGTCATTTGTGCCCTAACCGATTCTGATTCCCCTTTATATGGGAAGATCTATGACTATCTTAAAGACAATACCCTCCCACTAGACCTATCTCATAACAAAAAATGAAGCTTTATCCGACAAGCAGCCTGCTACACCTTAACCGCTGACACACTGTATCGTCGAGGTCTTGATGGTAGTCTTCTTCGATGCCTCGATCGTAATGAATCTGACTCGGCCTTACATGAGCTTCATAGAGGTATTTGTGGTATGCATTCAAGTGGTCCTACTCTTGCTAAGAAATTTCTGAGGATGGGATATTACTAGCCGACAATGGAGAGAGAATCCTATCTATTTGCTAGGAAATGTCCTAAGTGCCAAATTCATGGTAACCTCATACATGCACCAATGCGGGAGTTGTAACCATTCACCACATCATGGCCTTTCTATCAATGGGGACTCCACCTATTAGGAAAGATTCATCCTTCCTCCTCAAATGGACACAAGTTCATCATCATGACCACTGAGTACTTCACTAAGTGGATTGAGGTAGTTCTATTAACTACAACGACCAACAAATAGATAGCTTCCTTCATTTTGAATTACCTCATCTGTCAGTACGACATCCCTAGTTCCATTATCATAGATAATGGAAGACCTTTCAAGAATTAGGATGTACAAGAGCTTTGTGAGAGATTCCATACCCAACATCTCTTTTCTACACCTTATTATCCACAAGGCAATGGCCAAGTAGAGGCGTCAAACAAAACAATCTTGAAGATCCTCCAAAAGATAGTGAATGATGCTGGTAAAGACTGGCATGTCTAGCTTAATCTTGCACTTTGGGCCTACAAAATGAGTATTCACTCACCTACATGAGCTACACCATACTCATTGGTGTATGGATTAGAAGCTATCCTACCTATTAAGGTAGAGATTCCATTACTCTCGGTTTCATTAAAAGACCTCATTCCAGATGAGGAATATCGAGTCAACAAGTTGCAAGAGCTCGAGCTGCTAGATGAACATCACCAACATGCCTTTGATCATCTCAAGGCATATCAACAAAGAATGTGCAGAAGCTACAATCACAAGGTCATCCAATGAGCATTCAAAATTGGTGACCTAGTCCTAAAGGAAAATCCTTGGAATTAGCAAGATCGAGAAAAGAAAGGAAAATTTGAACCCAACTGGTTGGGACCCTTTTTCATAATATCAGCTTATGAATTGAGAGCATATCAGTTATCAACTTCAAAAGGGGACGTGCTTGATGAGCCAACCAACAACATCCATCTGAAGAAATTCTACACTTGAGTTGTCCAATGCACAGATCAAGCAAAAAAGCAAAAAAATAAAAAAAGTATCAAAAATCATCACTAGAGTGAAAACTTGGCAAACAGGCACCTTGGGACACAAAAGAATACAAAAATCAACAAAATACAAAAAAATGAAAAACAAATCAAAAAGTGCAATAAAAACAAATGGTGAAAACCTGGCAACAAGAACCATTTGTGAGAGAACAACTCCTCTATCTATCAATACTCACATCATATCTAAGCCCATAGCCACTACTAGAACACTCCCACTTATCAATCCTAGACATACATACCGTAGTAACTATCCTTGATTATTTGAACGTTTATCCGTATCATATCCCACCATGGCTTGGTACTCAGTATACATATCCATATCAAAGTAGTATCGACGACAAGGGGCACAATCCTGACCTCGCTAGGGGCATTTCGCCTTAAGAGTTTTTAGGCATCAGATCAAACATGTAGAAAGACAACAAGTATGAGAACAACTAACAGTAACCACAACAACGATACAAAAGGCTAGACATCAAGGAATTGAACTGATTTGAACTGAATAAAATATCTATTTGCAAGATGTTTTAATTGACAAAAATACATTTTAGATAGCATTCATGCTTACTTATGGTTGGTATTTTTTTCTTATCATATCTCCCAAGCAACTCAAGGATGTCTCAATGACTAGAGAAGCAAGGAAGGAATATGATATTTTCTTTGTCTATTGCTTGGGAGTAAAGCCTTCTACTATGCAAATTTGTCTTATGATGTGATCGGGTAAAATATCACTGAAGACATTTTGGATTTGTATAGGACAAAGTTTAACTCTTGTATGTTTTATGCAAGAAACACTCAGGTCGTCTTGGTTCAATTATACCTTGACACTTGTGTCATCTTGCAATATCAAAATCCATGTAAGTTATACTCAGGTCATTATGGTTTAATTATACCATAATGCTTGTATCAACTTTCAACAAATCAAGGCCCGGTGATGAAAATAAGGGAAGCACTGGCACTTTGATCAAAATAGATGGAAACATTTGGGAATGAGAATGCATTAGAATCATTAGTATCATTTTGTTATCATTATCATTTTAATCTTGCATTAGGTTGCATATCATTTTTAATCTGGCATTAGTATCATTATCATATGAATCTGGCATTAGGTTGCACATCATTATCATGTTAATATTGCATATAGGTGCATTCACATTATCATTTTTACATCAAATCATACACATCATTTTCAAGATACATCTCACATCATACATCTCATTTACAAGATAAATCTCATCATCATCATCTAGTCACATTCATCATTGCATCCCTCGCATGCATATCTATCACATCATCATGAAATCTTTCTTCACTTTCATATCTTCATCATTCACCCAACTCTCATATATCATGTCTTATACAGGATGTATCTTTCCTGAAACTAGACATTTTGATAAAGTCTTATATAGGATATATCATTCCTGAAACTAGATGTTTTGATCATCTTTGTCTTATACAGGAGGTGTCATTCCCAAAACCAGACTTGATCTCAATCTTATCAATTCTATCAATCCATTTCATCTTATTCATTCTATCATATCTTATACAAGATGTATCTTTCCTAAAACTAGATGTTTTGATCAAGTCTTATATAGGATATATTGTTCCTAAAACCAGATGTTTTGATCATCTTTATCTTATACAGGAGGTGTCATTCCTGAAACCAGACTTAATCTCAATTTGATCAATCTTATCAATCCAATCAATCTAATCAATCTTGTCAAACCCATGCATGTCATCAACTATCCACTCTTCTATCTTTCAAATAACTTTCTGTTGGCATATGTGCAGAGTGTGATGACATGATGATATTGTATGTTGTCATTGATGTCAATATGCTGAAGTATGAATCGGTATATTGAAGTAAGCAAGCTAGCAAGAGAACCAGTATGATGATGTGAACCGGTATATGTGAAAAAGTGAAGCAGTATGTTTGTTCAAGTGAACCCGTATGTTGGAATGTGAACCAGTATGTGGAAATTTTTGTATCGAGGTTTCATTTGGTATGACTACCAGTTGGTAGTCTTAGCTTCAGGGTTTCTGGTTGATGCATTTCAAGTTTGTGTGATTCGACCGATGACATCATGTGATGGGTTAGCATTGAAATGAAGATCAGATCATGTTGTCATGTCAACCTTGTGCACGTGAAGGATTTCCTTTGCATGAAGAAGATTGATCCTATCTACCTCAGGAATGTGTGAAGTCTCAGTAAACGGTGGAGAACGCGTGATGGGTTATCAACTTTTAGAAGCAACATAGAACAAACGATGGAGAACATCTTGATATTTGTTCAAGACTGTTTTATTCAATGCAATGTGTTTGAATGGTCAGGATTGGACCAACTATATTGATAACCTAAATGTTTAGGGTTTAGGGTTTATGCTATTGACCTATCTGTTTCCTATAAGGTCGATGATGATTTGCATTGTGAAGTTGTTGGCAAATGTTATGTGTGTATCCAAGTGAAGAGATACTTGATTCTTGCCAGATCGGAGAAGTGTATTGATACCTACAGAGTGTTATTGCAGAAGCAAAGGAACTAAAGTGGATCTGCATTAGCATTCAGTGTTGTTATCAGATCGGTGTTTTACCTATTGAATTCTAACCATTTTAGCAGTTGGAAAATCCCTTAACCGGGTAGCTTTAACATGCTTTCTGTAAATCCTTTAACAGGGTGACTCAAATCAATGAGTTCTTCAAATCCTCTTGCGAGGTAACCTTTAATAGGGTTCTAACCTTTAACCAGGTATTTAGCCATCTCTTAACTGGGTGATCCTTAGCAGGGTCAGTTCCTAGAAGAACCTATTGTAAAGTCCTTAACCAGACTAGGCTCCTAACAGAGCGGACTTCAGAAGAGTTTAAAGAAAAACTTGTGGGTATTCATCCCCACCGTGGTTTTTTCCAGTTGGGTTTCCACATGAAAAATAAGTGTGTTATGTGTGATGCTTTAGCATTTTCTGTCAAGTGGTAATGCATGTTGATCCAGTGGTCTTTATATTTCTAATTTATTACTTGTTTATGCATATAGGTGAAGTGGAAATGAGTTATTAAGTTTTGTGAAGATCTAAGTGTTACCGGTTTATGTGTTCCATAGTCTCACTATGTTTTACCGGCAGTGCCCTGATTTAGATCGGTGATCCTTTTTATGGGTTAGTGCAGTCTTTACATTCAAAGTGGTTTCGGGAAGTTTTTGTCTATACTGATTCATCCCCCCTCTTAGTATCTGTTGAGTAGTTATTGTTCATTATTATTCATCAATTGGTATCAGAGCATCCTCCAGGTCCTCTATGTTGTAAGCTTAACTACTTGAGGAAAAGATCCTATTCTAATGATGAAGAGGGAAGGTCCTAAGTTTAACCGAGATAAATTTAAGATATGGAAGGACATAATGAAGATATAAATTAAAAGCATGGGTGCTCAACACTGAAGCTATGTTGAGAATACTTATGTTGTACCTATTGATACTCTCACCGATGATCAAAGAAGAGAAATTTAGGAGAATGGGCAAGTAATGGAAGGTCTTATCAGCAACCTATCTAATATTGAGTTTATAGATGTTAAGGAAAAAGACAATCCCAAAGATGTATGGGATACTCTGGAGTCTATCTATGGCGGTGATGAGCATGTGAAGCAAGCTAAGGAAGAAAGCCTTAGAGGAAAGTTTGAAGACATGTAGATGGTTGAAGGAGAGACCATTCAACAATATGGGATAAGGATTAAAACTGTTGTTGGAGACATCAAGAGTGCAGGAGGTACAATGGATGATTCCACCATTGTTAGCAAAGTTTTGAGAACCTTATTACCGGTCTATACAATAAGGGTTGCCACTATTCAGGAGTTGAGATCTATTGACAAGACAAAGGTGTCCCTAGATTCTATCATTGCTAAGTTGACCACATATGAGCTAAACAATTATGATGGCAGTGTTTAGAAGACTGATTCAGCCTTTAAAGCATCTATTGCACTATCCAAAAAGGGTAAAGAAGCTAGTACCAACTGTGAACCTAGAAAAAGCAGAGATATGGATGATGAGGAGATCCTGATGGAATTTGAAGCTCTTTTGGCCAAGAGACTTCCTAAGGGAATTGGAAAATACAGAGGTAAGCTCCCTTTGAAATAATTTTCTTGCAATAGGATAGGACACATTGTTGTAAACTGTCCTAATGGTGATAATAAGGACAAACTGGAGAGGTTCAAAAAGTTCAAAGGAGGAAATAGGAGAAACTGTCTTGTTGCAGTTGATGAATCAGAAGATGAAGAAAGCGAAGACATAGTATTTTTAGCTGTTAAGGAAGATGTGTCAGACAAGAAGGCTCTTGTATCCTTCTTTGATAATTCCAATGAGTGGATTATTGACAGTGGTTGTTCTCACCACATGACTGGTGAGTGGAGAAATTTTCTGTCTCTGGAAGAGTATGATGGAGGTGTAGTCCGATTTGGTAATGATGCACCTTGTATGGTAAAAGGATAAGGGTCCATCTCTCTAAATGGAAAAAGCAGTGTTGATAATGTGTATTGGGTAGAAGGTCTCAGGCATAACCTTTTGAGTGTTGCTCAGCTAAATGATAATGGACTCACTTTGGAATTCAAAGATGGAGTATGCAAAATCAAGGGAAAGAGTGGTGAATTGATGGCCACTGGTATGCAGACCAAAGGTAACTTATTTCAGTTGAATGCAAATATCAGTCAATGTCTAATGGCTAAGTATGATGATAGTTGGATATGGCATAGGAGACTTTGCCATGTAAATTTTGATAACATTATGAAGGCCAGTAAGATCAAGGCAGTTAGGGGATTGCCTGTACTGAACAAATCGAAGAATCCTTTGTGCAGAGAATGTCAACTGGGGAAAATGTCTTCCTCAACCTTCAAAGGTAAATCTTTCACAGCAGAAAATTTACTTGATCTTGTGCATACTGATTTTTGTGGTCCTATGAAAACTAGGAGTGTTCAGGGAGATAGGTACTCTATGATCCTTACTGATGATTGCTCAAGAATGATGTGGGTAACATTCTTGAAAGACAAGTCTGAAGCTTTTGGAAAATTCAAAGCCTTCAGAGTACTAGTTGAAAAGGAAAGTGGTAAGAGGATCAAATGCCTTAGAACCGATCAAGGAGGTGAGTTCACCTCTGGAGAATTCAATAAGTACTATGAAGAGAATGGCATCAAGAGGAAACTGTTTGCCCCCTAGACTCCACAATAGAATGGCCTAGCAGAAAGGAACAACCAGACTATAGTTGAAGCAGACAGAACGATATTGATTCAAGGGAAGGTTGCTCACACTTTTTGGAGAGAAGTAGTGAGCACTGCAGTCTACACTATGAACCGGGTAATCATCAAGAAAGGTAAGGTTAAAACACATTATGAGTATTGGACTGATAAGACTCCTGTAGTAAGCTACTTTAGAAAGTTTGGTAGCAAGTTTTATATCAAGAGGAGTGAACACCAGAGCAAGTTTGATGCAAAATGTGATGAGGGAATATTCCTAGGGTATTCCACCAAGAGCAAAGCTCTCAAGTCTTTTAACAATAGGACTCAGAGAATTGTTGAAAGTATCAATGTTAGAGTTGATGAAACCTCTGAGAAACCTGAGGAAACCGACAGTGAGCAAGTGGTATATGAACTGGTCATAACCTTCTGGGAACTCGTTGCAAAACGACCAAGTACCAGTAGTAGTGCTCCTACACCGGTAGATGTTGATGTTGATGAAGATGTGGATGAAGAAGAAAAGCAAGAGGAATCTGTTAAGATCATTCCTAGGTATGTAAAGCTGAATCATGATCCAAAGAAGATCATAGGAGATAAGGATGCATGAATTCTTACAAGAAGAAAGGTCAGAGAAAACTCTTGCATGATTTCTGAATTTGAGCCTAAAACATTTAAAGAGGCACATAAAGATGAAGACTGGATCAAGGCTATGGATGAGGAACTTGACTAGATAGAAAAGAATGGTACATGCACTTTGGTTTCCAGACCTGAGCATAAAAATGTTATTGGCACCAAATGGGTTTTTAAAAACAAGCTGAATAAAGATGGCACAGTGGTAAGAAACAAAGCCAGACCGGTATGTAAGGGATATGCTCAAAAAGAAGGAGAAGACTATGGAGAAACTTTTGCTTCAGTAGCTAGATTGGAAGAAGTTTGAATGCTTCTTGCATATGCAACCTTCAATGGATTCAAAGTGTATCAGATTGATGTAAAATCTGCATTTCTGAATGGAATACTTGAAGAGGAAGTGTATATAGAGCAACCAGATGGGTTTGCCCTATCAGAAGACAGTGATATGGTGTGTAGGCTACATAAAGCCTTATATGAATTGAAGCAGACACCTAAAGCATGGTATGAATGTTTACACTCCCATCTTGTGAAAATTGGATTTGAAAGAACAAGTGAAGATAGTAATATCTATCTAAAGTCAGAAGGAGATCAGATTCTGATCTGTGAAGTGTTTGTTGATGACATAATTATTGGTGGAGATGACAAGATGAGTCATGATTTTGTGGATGAGATGAAGAAGGAATTTGAGATCTCACTAATCAGAGAGATTGAGTTCTTCATTGGACTATAGATACAACAAATGAAAGACTGTATCTTTATCACTTAGTCCAAGTATGTCAAAGAGGTGTTGAAGACCTTTGGC
Organism: Cryptomeria japonica; assembly: GCF_030272615.1. Lineage (NCBI taxonomy): Eukaryota > Viridiplantae > Streptophyta > Pinopsida > Cupressales > Cupressaceae > Cryptomeria > Cryptomeria japonica. The sequence continues at coordinate 68,442,193 of NC_081409.1, forward strand.
ATGGAAGACAACAAACAGGTTGGTACACCGATGGTGATCGGTTGTAAATTGTCAAAAGAAGATGCTCAGCATTGGTGAATGAGAAGGAATACTGATCAATGATTGGTAAGTTGCACTATGTAGTACACAACAGACTGGACATTGCACATGTAGTGGGCATTGCTGCACGTGTCCAGAAAAGTCCAAGAGAATCCCACTTGGTAGTAGTCAAGTGGATTCTTAGATATCTGAAGGGAACTATAGACTATGGATTGTGGTATCCATATAGTAATGATTTTAACCTCAAAGTGTTTACAGATGCCGATTGGGTTGGTAATGTGGACGACCAGAGCACAACTGATGGTGCATTCTTTCTCGGTGGTAGACTAGTCTCATGGATGAGTAAGAAGCAGAGTTGTATCTCTCAGTCTACAATAGAAGCAGAATATGTAGCAGTATTTATGATTCACACTCAAACAATTTGGATGAAGCATGTACTAAGTGGTTTCAAAGTCCTTGTATCTGAACTGGTGAGCATATTTTGTGATAACATAAGTGCAATTAATATTTCCAAGAATCTGGTATTGCATGCTAGAACCAAGAACTTTGAGCTCAAGTATCATTTATTGAGGGAGAAAGTTTAGAACAAAGAGGTTGTATTGGAACATGTTTCCAGTAAGGAGTAGTTAGCAGACATCTTCATCAAGCCTCTACCGAAGGCTACATTTACCTATTTAAGAGGTGAATTAAGGGTGCTGCCCCTTCAAGAGGTGAACTAAAGGTATGTGCTCCACATCAGTCAGGTATTGCATTGTCAAATCTTTTCAGGATTGGTGTGTTGAAGGATTCTACTCCTCGGGGGGAGCAACATAGTGGAACATAGATGTCCGTGCCTCCACTTTGGCATTGTTGTCAAAGGGGGAGAAGATGTGAAGCGGAGAAGATATCAGTAGTATTGGGGAGAAGATGTGAAGCAGAGAGATATCTTTGTATATTGCCATCAATGCCAAAGGGGGAGATTGTTGGCATATGTGCAGAGTGTGATGACATGATGATATTGTATGTTGTCATTGATGTCAATATGTTGAAGTATGAACGGGTATATTGAAGTAAGCAAACTGGCAAGAGAACCGGTATGATGATGTGAACCAGTATATGTGAATAAGTGAAGTGGTATGTTTGTTCAAGTGAACCGGTATGTTGGAATGTGAACTGGTTTGTGGAATTTTTGTATTGGGGTTTCATTTGGTATGACTACCGGTTGGTAGTCTCAGCTTCAGGGTTTCTGGTTGATGCATTTCAAGTCTGTGTGATTCAACCAATGACATCCTGTGATGAGTTAGCATTGAAATGAAGATCAGATCGTGTTGCCACGTCAGCCTTGTGCACATGAAGAATTTCCTTGAGGATCTTGCATGAAGAAGATTGATCCTATCTACCTCGGGAATGTGCGAAGTCTCAGTAAAGGGTGGAGAATGCATGATGGATTATCCCCTTCTAGAAGTGGCATAGAACAAATGATGGAGAACATCTTGAGATTTGTTCAAGATTGTTTTATTCAATGCAATGTGTTTGAATGATCAGGATTGGACTGACTGTATTGATAACCTAAATGTTTAGGGTTTAGGGTTTATGCTACCGACCTATTTGTTTCCTATAACGTTAATGATGATTTGCATTATGAAGTTATTGGCAATATTATGTGTGTTTCCAAGTGAAGAGATACTTGATTCTTGCCAGACCGAAGAAGTGTGTTGATACCTACATAGTGTGATTGCAGAAGCAAAGGAACTAAAGTGGATCTGCATTGGCATTGAGTGCTATTATCGGATCAGTGTTTTACCTATTGACTTCTAACCATTTTAGCAGTTGGAAAATCCCTTAACCGGGTAGCTTTAACAGGCTTTCTGTAAATCCTTTAACAAGGTGACTCAAATCAATGAGTTCTTCAAATCCTTTTGCGAGGTAACCTTTAACAGGGTTCTAACCTTTAACTAGGTATTTAGCCATCCCTTAACCGGGTGATCCGTAGCAGGATCGGTTCCTAGCATAACATATTGTAAAGTTCTTAACCAAACTAGGCTCCTAATAGAGCAGACTTTACAAGAGTTCAAAGAACAACTTGTGGGTATTCATCCCCACCGTGGTTTTTCCTAGTTGGGTTTCCACGTGAAAAATAAGTGTGTTATGTGTGATGTTTTTTCATGTGATGCTTTAGCATTTTCTGTCAAGTGGTAATGCATGTTGATCTAGTGGTCTTCATATTTTTGATGTATTACTTGTTTATGCATATGGGTGAAGTGGAAATGAGTTATTAAGTTTTGTGAAGATCTAAGTGTTACCACTTTATGTGTTTCACAGTCTCATTGTGTTTTACCGGTAGTGCCCTGATTTAGATCGGTGATCCTGTTTACCGGTTAGTGCCGCCTTTACAGTCAAAGTGGTTTAAGGAAGTTTTTGTCTATACTGATTCACCCCTCCTCTCAGTATTTGTTGAGTAGTTACTGTTCATCATTATTCATCACTTTCTTCTTCTTTCGAGAGATCATTCATTCCTTTAGTGCATGAACGATCTCTCGAGGGGGCATTATTATATCAAGTCTCCATATCAATTTCACATTAGTTTCATATTGACACTAGCTTCATATCATCTTTTCATATCAAATCAATTCTTCATATCTGGGGCATCATATCGAATCTCGACATCAATTTCATATTAGTCTCATATCGAGACCAACTTCATATCAACTTTTCATATCAAATCAATTCTTCATATCTAGGGCATCATATTGAATCTCAACTTCAATTTTATATCAATCTCATATCGACACCAACTTCATATCAAATTTTTATATAAAATCAATTCTTCATATCTGGGGCATCATATCGAATATCAACATCAATTTCATATCAGTCTCATATTAACACCAACTTCATATCAACGTTTCATATCAAAATCAATTTTTATATCGAGGGAATCAAATCGATGACTTTGGCAACAACACCATATCAAAAAAATTTGATGACAAATTGAGCGTTTTTCTTTGAATCAACATGTGATCACACATCGACTCAAAGAGGGGCAAAAGGTAGACACCTAAAAGTTGCACAACAAATTAAGTGAAATTTATTCATTTAATTATCCCTAATTCTTCCAATTAATTAAATTAAGATTTAATTAATATCCCTATTATTCTAATTAGCCTATTAATCAAATTAAAGATTTGATTAATATTTCCCTTCTTCTATCTAAGCCATTTAATTAAATTTACATTTAACTAAATCCCCCCCACCTCTAGCCATTTTAATTAAATTCACATTTAATTAAAAATCCCCATTTATCCCCTTTCCTCTTTTAATTAAACGCACATTTAAGTAAAACCCCCTTTGCAAATAAATAAATCAAAATTTATTTATAAATCCCTCCACTTGCAAAATTCAAAATTCACATTTAAATAAATCAATATTTATTTAAATCTATCAAATGCAAGTTGCAACCAACAATTGAAATAAATCAATTTTATTTTAATTAAATCCTATTTTCCCTCACCCACTTGTAAAATCCTACATCTCCCACTTGCCTCCTAATTATCCTTCTAGAAACCTACTGATCCCATCCTAATCATGTCTAATCTCCTAATCATGTCCTTTCCCTAAATTTGAGGAGGTCACTTCTCAAGTTTGGAAGAAAGTCTTCTAAATGCATTAAAGACTTTATCTCTTCAACAAGTTAACTTGTTGAGTTCCCTAAATTTGGAAGGACTCTTACAAATTTGTCCCCCAAAGTCCTTTTAACCATTAATGGTTAATTCAACCTCCCCTCATGGTTAGATACTTTCTCGCTAACTTAACCCTCATCTAACCCAAGGGTCTCATCAAGAACTCATGGCTTTGACCCTAGTTATCCTATTAACCCTTGCACAAGAGTTTACCCCTTGGGTAAAGGCTTTATCCATTGGTTATCCACTAACCGAACCATAACCTTACCTCCTAAGGTAACCACCATGTCTCCTCAGGAATTTAATGCCCGTTACATGTCCTCTCAAGCCCTCTCAAGCTAACATTTGTCATCTTGGGATTGGATTGAATCCCTCACATGGATTGACAACTTTCAATCCTAGCCTTTGTTGAGGTTACTCAATCTCAACCATCCATTTCTCTATTTTCCCTATAAATAGAGCCCATTCCTTATTCAAAAGGATACAATCTCTTTGTGCATCTAAATTATAGTCATTTTGCAGGTTAAGGAGCTCATTCAAGTCATCTTCAAGCATTAGCATTAGCATTATAGCATTTAGCATTTGCATCATGTTTTAGGACATCATCTAGTTTAAATGCATATCTTTTCACAACTTAATTAAATCATGTAGTATCAGTTAATCTTTAATTTGGAATCAATCTAGTTTCATTATCTTCATCATCTTGAGCATTTAGTCTTGCATCTTGCATCCTAGTTCTCATCCATCATCTTAGCATTCATTAGGATCCTAGTTGCATCCATTTTGATCCTAGAATCATTTAAATCACATTCTCTAGGTTGTCATCCAAGATATCAAGTGCTCTTCCAAGTGAGGGCCACCTTGAATCTTGAGGATCTTTAGAGATAGAGGAGCATCTCCACGATTTTAAAAAGTTTAGATTCATTAACTTATTTTATTGATTCTCACCTCTAATGCAATGTTCCATGTGTGTATTTGAGTTGTTTCCCTTGCAATACAAGTTGATCTCACATTTCCAACACACAATCAAAATTTGTTTTAAGATAAGTACTGCCATAAGGGGCAGGTCCCATATATTAATTTCATTAAATAATTACATAGATAATAGAAAAAAGGGGATCAATGATATTGATACCCAATCCCCTTCTCAATCACTTTTAGCCTATCTACAATATCTTCTAGGAATAGATCACTATTGTCATTCATGAAGGCCTCAAATTCATCAAAGTTGTATTTCTAGCCTACCTTAACTTTGAATAATTTTCATGCTTTAGCCATCTTGGTCTTCCTTCCTTTTGCATTAAGATCGAAAAAAAAGCATAATATTTGACTATGGCTTAATCTCAAGGGGTCTCCAGCATTGTTTTGACACCTACAACATTTTCCTCCTTCATTGTGTGGTGCACTATACCATAGGCATTAATGGCAAATCCCAAAATCCGTATGATGGGGGAGAACATGTTCTCATAAATAAATCCATCGTGGACAAGCTTGTTAGCCCAAAAGTTCATCCCTAAAATTAAACATAATTAAATACAATATAATACATTTATTAATAATATATTAAATAAATTTAATCTAAATATTTTAAAACTATACATATACATATACATATTGTAATGGTGTGGAAAGTGAATGATGGAGAGATCAAGAGGAAAGCTTTTCTTCCCTTCGAGGAGAGATGAAAGTTTCACTATAGATTTCCCTTCAAACACTTTATCCAAATTACATTTAAAAGAGGGGGGAAAATTCACTAGATCCAATCTCTTAGGAAAGAGATTGAATACTAAATGAATTAATGATGGTGTGAAGATGACAAGCTAACCCCTCTTTTAGAATGAAAAATGGTTGAAGTATGTGTTTTGAGACTAAGTGTAAAAGTAGCAAAGAATCGATTATAACTTGAAATAGAAGCGTGGGATGAAAATGTGCACTTGGATCTAGCTATAATATGTCGAGACGAAGATGTCCTATGAATTTGAGGAAAATTTGTCGGGACCGTGTTGAAAGTGCACACGGTCCTCCAAAAAATCCGTAAAATGAAAAGGGTTTCCACCTCTGTGAATGGAGTCCAAATATGCAAATATAGCATGCACCTACAACCTAAACACAAAAACAAGAGGAAAAGGGGTTGGGATTGGGGGTTTGCCTTTTCGTGAAACCCCAATTTTGGAATTAACCAAATGGTGAAAGAAAGTACTAGCAAGTAAATGTAAATGAAAGACTGAAATGTAATTCACCTCAATGGAGGTTGTAGATAGAATTGCTTGTGTGAAATTGACTCTTAAAAGGGATCTCCTCTTCAATGGTTGAATCCTTGACTTGAATGCAACACCTAGCCTTGAAGGGAGACTTGATAATGCTCAATGCTTGAAAAGGATGCTTGAATGCTTGAATGCGTGATCTCATGTATTCAAACTTATGCCAATTTTCACCCTATCCAACTTATTTTCTCCAAATGGGAGGGCAAATGCAACATATATATTCATTGATTAGGGTTAATATGCCGATTTTTCATCATAGGCTAACACAAGGAAAGTTTTCCCACTGAAATTGCAAAGACCAATGTACATTTTGAATGAAGGGTCCTGAAAATAGCGTAGGGACAGGGGCACCACACCCCTCCCTAGGGGGGACAAGGGCGCCACGCCCCTGTCTTGCCCTTATCTCAAGACAAGAAGCATGTTCAAGTAGTGCGGGGGGCAGAAAAAGTGCAGTTTTGGGGATTAAGCAAGTCTCGGGTCTCTGATCAGGCTTGGGGATTCAATTCGCCAATGTGAAGACCCTAATGTGGTCGAAAATTGCAAGGGTCACAATTTTATGACACTAAACACACACACACACACACACATATATATAAAATAAAAAATATAAATTAATAACATTATTTTAATTAGATTAGGGTTATCCTCATGCAATTTAATAATATAAAAAATTGATAATATAATAATATTATTAATATAATAATTAAAATAATAATATAAACTATATTTTATTATAAATTAAATTAGAAACTAAATAGAGAAAGAACACTAGAATTGTCTAATTAGTTGCCAATAGTGTCATACTTCAATGTTTTTCTAAAGGGGTTGTGCTTGAGCCGCTACTAGTTATTACTTGAGACTTTGGTGTAGTATGCAAATCACTCTCTATGATGCAATGGTTTCTTAGAGTTTCCTACAAATCACATGCATTGAGAAGGTCAACAATTAATGGAGAAGGAAATAAAGCTCAAGACAAATGGAAAAATATATCGCTATTGGAATAGATGTATTTCAACTCACTTATTCATAATGACTAACAAGAAGAAAATTCATAATAAATACCTCTATTATATCACTAAGGCAAAATAGAAATAAACAATAATGCCAATTAAACCCATTGTTGTAAAAATATCAAAGAGTGTGAAATCGCTTGCAAAAATCGAGAGGAACACACAATTGAGATAATAAAAAGGGCTAGCAATGTGCCAATATAGAATAAAACAAAACATGGTTCAAGCCTAGTCCTAGCTCCATAAATCCTTTATAAATAGACATAAATGCCAGAATTAGGGTCTACAAAATGCAACTAAAATAGAGATTTTTATATGCTCTAAAAGCCCATTCCACACAGTTAATTTACTTTCCATAAAAGGAATAGATAAAAGTAGAGGTGTGGTCATGAGGGCAGCCAATAACGTTACACAATATTTTTGGTAGATGTGAAACTATTTATCATCCTTCGGTGTGTACACTGGAGGTAGAGGTGGAAGTGGAGCAAGAACATCTAGAAAGAAAAGGCCCTTTTTGTTGTTGTATTCCATAGGTAATAAAATGTTATCATGATTTGACTCACTATCGCTATTGCAAGTAGCAAGCGAAGATGAATTTATTTATATGAATAGCAAGTAGCAAGTGAATAGTTCAGGTGGGAAGGAAAGCAATGCAAGACATGTGTATGGACTAATGATGACACAACTTGATGAAAGAAGGCATGCAAGACAATTGGGCATCTTTTCTCACATTTTTTAGTCGTCCAGTACAACACATTTTGGATGAAAATGGTGAGAGTTGAGAGGTGGAGGAACTTTATGTGGTAGATGGGAGTGTGTTTCCCAATGCATTGGTGATCAACCCCATTGAGTCTCTCATCAATTATCTCATTAAAAATAATATTCAAAATTAAAATTCTAATGCTTAAAAACTTCAATCCATAGTAAGGAAAGTGTTATTTCCATACTTCACAACTTAAACTTTTAAAGCAATTTTAATCTCTTTAATTCTTGAACTTTTCTTTCCTCCACATAATTACTAGTACTATAACTAAATAAGATGCAATCATTGCTATGTTTAATCGTATCATTGACCTTAGAGCCCTATGTCTTGTAAAATTTTGGTGCATGGATCATTTCAGAGTAATTTTAGAATTGAGGATAATTGAAATTGTTTATTCTATTTCTATACTAGTGTGGCCAAGTTTCAACTAGAGATTGCATAGGTGGCAGTAATATGGCCTACAACTCATTCTTTATGGCCGGTAATAATATCTTTTTCTTTTGTGATGGAATATTGCAAGAATATTTGAGTTTAGCAAATAGACTTGTACTAGTGAGTTGTTATGAATATAAATAATTTTAAAGGTTACGATTAGGAATGTGTTTAAAAAGATTTGTGATAAGTAGAAATGCAATTATTTTTCAAAGTTAAACTATTGTATTGATAATACTTTTTTTTTTTACTATTTTATTATTATTAATTTTATTGATAAAGGGTTTGAAGTTATATAGAGATTTATATTAAATAATAAAAATTACATTTGATTGTAGAGAGGTCGAGCAAGACTCCAAGTTTTCTACCCAATCTATTGCTCAAGCGTAACAAGTAAAATTCCCTAATCTTAGAGCCCATATCCACCATATACATACTTGTCACTCAAAATCCACAAGAAATCGTTATTTTCTACCAAAATCAAGAACATGACTACAAAATTGTCTTGGAAACTATTTATAAGAATGAAAAAAACCATCAACTATCTATCTAAGCCCAAACCTAGCAGATTTATAGTAAGAGCATACATAGAATATTCAAACAAAAAGTAGGTTAGCTTAAACACCATCGAGTGTTTTCCTTATCTTTGTCAGTAGGGGAAAATGGGGGGCCAACAACACCTGAGCTCAAATCATATTGAAATCCAATAGCAGTAGCCTCAAGATCCATTTAGACTCAACCTCACTAGAATCATCACTGCCTAGCCCATCCAAAGCTTTAGCATATTTGAATTGCACAACCCAATCAACTTCTTCATCCACAACATCACCAACAATTTCTCCCAAGAACCCAACCGGGCTAAATCCCATCAATCACTTCAGAAAATCCATGTTCCTATGAACTATGGATTTCCTAATTTCCATTGTCTCTTCATACCACACCGTAAGTATTGGGAGCTTGGGGACTTCTTTACCAACATGCTTAACCATAAAATAATGCAAGGGATAAGGGATAGTGAGATTCTTGTCCATATTCTGCACCACTCAATCAAGGTCCCCCAAAAAGGAATTTTGAAACTCCTCCTACACTACTCCTCTGCAACCACCTTGTGCTCTCCAAGCATTAAGATGGGAGTGAGGAATACAGTCGAAATGTCTGTATTGATCCTATACCTGTGTTCGACCCTAAGAAATTCTCCACCTAGAATGTGATTGATTGCAAGAATAAATAGCTTGTGGGAGTAATTCAACACCTTGCTGAGGCATTTGTTAGCCATTGGCCCAAGAAAATACATTTACCTTTTATCAGTAACTATTCTAATGAGTGAATCTGTTGGTATTTTGGTATGGTTTTGTCATTGATATCAACACCTACTAAAGCACTAGCACTCTGGAGATCCAGCAACATTCACCGACAAGCAAGTAACTATTGCACAGTTACTGGTATATGGTTCATCGGCAGGATATGATTATCACCGGCACTTGGTAATGTCGAAGACATCATGTGGACACTTTGTTTTGAAGAATTAATCATTGTTATAATCATATTTGCATATTTTCTTTTACCGACACATAGGTCCAGGGTTACCTAGGGTTACACCGGTAGGTTTATCTTTTCCAGATCAGCATGGCACGCTATGGAGATGATTTATTATTGTTGTAAATGCTTTAAGATGACATGTTTAATCGGTTATTGCATTGGATATTATATTGTTTGTAAAATGTTTTTATTGTAATATCTTGTAGAGCCGACCTACTAAAATTGGTCTTAGGTTATGGTATAAATGTAAGATCTTATTTGTAAGATCAAATGTGGAATGTGAAAAGAATTGTGAGAAGGTATATGTGAGATTAAGCAGAGCTATACACGAAGACATCATTTGAAGGAAAAGCTAGGTTTTTGTGGAAGCATATCAACATTACACCGGTACTGAATCCAACATATGAAGATGCTATTTTGTGCAGTACATTCTTATTGGATTTGACCATCCAACTGTAGTCAGTGTGACTCCCATTTTGTGATTGAGCAGTGAGCTCTAGGCTATTGGCCTTTCTGCATGTGCAAACCCCATTTATGTACACTTACTATCTGCAGTATTCCAGAAAAATCCAATAATGCTCTTGATTTGATTCACACTTATTTATGAGGTCCAGCTAGAACTAAAAGCTTACAAAGTGATAGATATTTCATGCTAATTATTGATGATTATTCTAGAATGTGTTGAATTACTTTCCTCCGAGAAAAATAAGAAGCACTTGGAAAGTTCAAACTATTCAAAGCAATGGTTGAAAATGAAACCGGCAAGAAAATCAAATGTTTAAGATCAGATCAAGGAGGAGAATTCACATCTAAGGATTTTAATACATTCTATGAAATGAATGGAATCAGAAGACAACTATCAGCACCTCAGACACCACAACAGAATGGAGTTGTTGAAAGGAAAAACAAAACTATCTTGGATGCAACAAGAAGTATGTTATCTGAAGCGAATTTACCACATGTATATTGGAGAGAAGCAGTTAGCACAGCCGTCTATACATTCAACAAAGTTCACATCAAAGGTGAAACTGATAAAACCCCTCATGAACTATGGTTTGGTAATACTCCTACTCTTAAGTATTTCAGAATTTTTGGAAGTAAATGTTATATCAGAAGAGATGAGTATATTGGCAAATCTGATCCTAGAAGTGATGAAGGAATATTTCTTGGTTATTCATCTAAGAGAAAGACATATAGATGTTTTAACAAGAGATTGTAGAAAATTGTTGAGAGTACAAATGTAAAGATTGATGAACAATTCAAAGGAAAATCAAGGTATATAGACTCTGAACTGGCAACAGAAATTGTGACAAATGAACCTATACTAAATCCATCGGTACAGAATGAAGATCCAGTTACCCCGGTACCATCAGAGGATTCCACAGTAATTGAAGAACAACAACAAACTAAGACACCCCGGTATGTAAAATTGAATCATTCTGAAGATCAGATAATTGGAAGCAAATTTAAAGGAGTTATGACAAGAGGAAGATTGGCAAATGAAGAGGTATGTCTTATTTCTCAAATTGAACCATCATCTGTTAATGAGGCATGTGAAGATAAATTTTGGATTAAAGCTATGGAAGAAGAATTAGAACAAATTGAGAAAAATAATACTTGGACATTAGTTCCCCGGCCTAAAGATAAAAATATAATTGGAACCAAATGGGTATTTAGAAATAAACTTAATGAAGATGGTAAGGTTGTCAAAAATAAAGCAAGACTAGTGTGTAAGGGATATTCTCAGAAAGAAGGAGTTGATTACAATGAAACCTTTGCACCGGTAGCTAGAATTTTGGCAGTCAGATTATTCTTGGCTTTTGCACCTCACAAGAACTACAAAGTTTATCAAATAGATTTTAAATGTGCATTCTTGAATGGAGATCTTGAAGAGGAAGTCTATATTGAACAACCTGATGGATTTTCTTTGACAGATGACAATGATATGGTTTGTACGTTAAGAAAAGCTCTGTATGGATTGAAACAAGCCCCAAGAGCTTGGTATGCAAGGTTGGATAAGTATCTTTTAAAGATTGGTTTTACTAAAGGAAATGCAGACAACAATTTATATTACAAAATAACTAATGATGACATCTTGATTATAGAAGTATTTGTTGATGATATAATCTTTGGAGGAGAAGATGGATTATGTAAAGAATTTTCTATTAAAATGCAGCAAGAATTTGAAATGTCTATGATTGGAGAAATTAAATTCTTTTTAGGATTGCAGATTTCATAGACTGACAAAGGTATATTTTTGAGTCAATCCAAGTATTTGAAAGAGTTACTAAAGAAATTTGGGATGGAGAACTCTAAACTGGTAAGCACACCTATGACTACAAATGATAAATTATCTCAAAGGGATGAATCTACACTTGATAATCCAACTAGATACAAATCTATGATAGGAGGTTTACTGCATTTGACACAAACCAGACCTGATATTATGAATGCAGTATGTATTGTTTCTAGATTTCAAAGTAATCCTAGAGAAAATCATGAATCAGTAGTAAAAAGGATTTTCCGGTACTTACAAGGCACTGCAAATCTTGGATTATGGTATCCTAGAGATGAAAATTTTGATCTATGTGCATACACAGATACAAATTGGGCAGGAGATGTGGATGATAGAAAAAGCACCACCGGCAGAGCATTCTTTCTTGGAAAGAGATTAGTCTCTTGGTTAAGTAAGAAACATAGTTGTACATCTTTATCAACAGCAAAATCAGAATATGTTGCAGCAACAACTAACTGTACACAGGTACTATGGCTCAAACAAATGTTGAAAGACATAAAGGTAAAATGCAAGGAACCTATTACTATATATTGTGATAACACTGCAACAATTAATATATCTAAGAATCCAGTATTACATTCTAAAACAAAACATGTTTCTATCAAACTGAATTTTCTAAGGGAAAAAGTTGAAGAAAAAGAGATAAAACTGGTTTATGTGAATACTAAAGAAAAGATGCAGATATTTTCACAAAACCTTTGCCTAAGGAGACTTTTGAATATCTCAGAGATTAGCTTAGAGTCGTACCACCACCGGTAGAGACTTAGACAGTTGATGATTGTCATCAACCAGTAGAATTAAAAGACAAATCTTTTACTCCGGTCTTTGATGAAGCTACTTCTCAAGGGGAGTAGTTGGTATATTGAATTGATTGGTATTTTGTATATGAACTTGGTATTATTATAACTTTGGCATTTGATGTCAAAGGGGGAGAGATATCTATGGAAAAACACATTATCTTTTAAGAGAACTTTGGATAACACATGTTGCTCCCAGGGGGAGAGATTTTTGTTTGAGAGAGACTATTACTCTCTGTATTTTGGTTATGATATTTTTGGAGAGATTGTTGGTTTTTGGTTTTTGGCATTTATGTTTTGGCACATTGATGGTTTTTCCATCTTGTGTTGCCATCAATGCCAAAGGGGGAGATCGTTGGTATTTTGGTATGATTTTGTCATTGATGTCAACACCTACTAAAGCACTAGCACTCTGGAGATCTAGCAACATTCACCGACAAGCAATTAACTATTGCACAGTTATTGGTATATGGTTCACTGGCAGGATATAATGATCACTGACACTTGGAATGATATGGAAGACACTTGGTAATGTCGAAGACATCGTGTGGACACTTTGTTTTGAAGAATTAATCATTGGTATAATCATATTTGCATATTTGCTTTTACCAGCAAATAGGTCCAGGGTTACTTAGGGTTACATCGACAGGTTTATCTTTTCCAGATTAGCATGGCACGCTATGGAGATGATTTATTATTGTTGTAAGCCGACATGTTTAATCAGTTATTGCATGGGATATTATATTGTTTGTAAAATGTTTTTATTGTAATATCTTGTAGAGCCGACCTACTAAAATTGGTCTTAGGTAATGGTATAAATGTAAGATCTTATTTGTAAGATCGAATGTGGAATGCGAAAAGAATTGTGAGAAGGTATATGCGAGATTAAGTAGAGCTATACATGAAGACATCATTTGAAGGAAAAGCTAGGTTTTTGTGGAAGCATATCAACATTACACCGGTACTGAATCCAGCATATGAAGATGCTATTTTGTGCAGTACATTCTTATTGGATTTAACCATCCAACTGTAGTCAGTGTGATTCCCTTTTTGTGATTGAGTAGTGAGCTCTAGGCTGTTGGCCTTTCTGCATGTGCAGACACCATTTATGTACACTTACTATCTGCAGTAGTATCATTTGATTGTGGGTAAGGTTTCCCACCATGGTTTTTCCCCTTACAGGGTTTCCACGTACAAATATTGGTGTTATGTGTTGTGGATGACTTTGTGTTTATGTTTCATGCATTAATCTTTACTGGTATAGCAATTAACTGTTAACACTGTCTACGGACATACTTAACTGGTTTACCGGTATTAAGCATTAAGTTGGTTGAGTTGTTTTTGGTTTAAATTTATTAGATGACTGATTCACCCCCCCCCTCTCAATTGTCTCTAGAACCTAACAGAATCCATGAGAACATGGGTCAATAATGTAGGGAGAAAGGCTAGAGATTAAAAAAACTTGGAGCATAGAATGCATCAACATTCTCTCTAAGGAGTTTACTTATAAAAATAGGGTCTTGTCAGTCCTATCATCTGGGGAAAGAATAGCATAAATGTCTCATGATGGAAAATGTGTAAATAGCCATATCACTCCAAAAGAGGCAGTCGTATAGGAAAAATCACATGAAATTACTCCAACTAATTTAACTATTGAAATATATTTTGTCATTGTATTGGGCTGCCACCAACTTGTGACACAAGGATTAATACATCAAAGATATACTATTACCACTATATGTTGCCAAATATATGATTAGATTAAATAATCAAGACTTGATGTAAGACTTATCCACCCAACCATCCTATCCTAGACAGTTTGATTATCTATCAAAAAAATTGTTGAGTAGGATATCTCTTTGCCACCTCTCCAAATCACTCCCCTAGAAAAATCTGATGGGAACTAATGCTCGTCAGTAAAAGCACTCAAGGCCACTGTTGGGCTAAGCATTAGGGCCCAATTTTCTAAAATCAATCCCATCCACCCCAAGATTAGCCAATTGATCAACAACATAATTTGCCTCTCGATAGATGTGGTTGATGGTAAATGCTTGAAATAATTTAAGTAGATCTAAAGCTCTGCCTAACATTGCATCAAGCTTCTAGTTTGAAACTGATCCTACCCTTATTGCATTAATAATAATTGTTGAATCCCCTTCTATTTCTTTTTATGAATCTCTAGAACTATACAAAGAAGCATACCTTCCCTAAGAGGCTTAAACTCTACCATATTATTTGTATCATCCTCTAAAGTTTTTGCCAATTTGGCCACCACTGGTCCATCCCAAGAACAAATAACACAACTTACCCTTGAATCCTGAAGATTACCCCAGAAAGAACCATCCTAATTTAGCTTAAACCAACTTGGTTTGGGTGAAGGGAAAACACACTTAGACCTTCCAAGTCTTCTCTTTGTACTACCTTTGTCAACAAATAGCATAATCCTTATACCATGCCATTGCCCTCCGATCTCCCTTCCCAATTAGTGAATTGAAGGTCCTTTGAGGGATAAGCTTCAATTATACTATTTACTACTTCTACTATAATTGTTTTAATTTTTTGATTAATGAATCCAACTCCATCTTCTTTTCTCAAAAGATTCTTTGATTTCTCCCCTTCTATATTTCCCACAAAATTAGAGAAGGACAAACAACCCAAAGACCTCCATAAAGACAAGCCTTATTGATTATGGCCAACATTTAAAGAGACTCAAGATATCACTGGGAAGGGTTGTAATCCACCTCAATTTGGTTCAAATCCACCTCCATTTTTTTACGAAAATGAACATCTCAAAAAAAAAATGATTGATTGTCTCCTCATTATTCTCACAAAGGACACATCTTGATTGGCCTTCAAACCCAATTTTTTAAAACCATTTTGTTGTGAGGACATGACCTTGAAGAGATTCCTAAGAGAAGATTCCTACTTTAGGAAGACATCTTTTATTCTAATACAACTAGATTTGATTTTTTGTTTGTTGAAATTGTTGCTTCTTGATGATTGCACTATAGTCATCCTTGGAATTATGACTTCCTGATTTTGCTCCCAACTGAACTAGTTTATCCCAACAATTGTGAAATGCTAGAGATCTATTCCTCAGGATGTCCTTAAATTGTGATATGTCCTCTCTTGACAAGGGAATATTCTCAAAGGTTTTCCATTTTCCAGCCAATAAAAGGCTCATTATCTACAATTTCCACACAATCTCTAACATAAATGCCCCATTCAATCTCCATGAATTCTCTTATCCTTTCAGTATTCATAATATTGCTGATGACTGGATAGCACCCCCAATAATATTTCCAAAAAGAGAACTCCGCCCATCAACAATGTCTCAATACAATTGCTCAGTAATAATATCTCTACATTTTAGCTCAAAGTTCCAAATCCTAGACCCTCTAGGTGAATTAGTTGTTCTGAAGATTCCACTAGGGCTAAAATATTCCATGTTTTTAGCTTATAGAATTCAGGCCCACTTTAGATGAGGTTCCTTATACATCTTCCATACCAGTTTAGCCCCTAAGGCTTTATTTTGCCACAATTGGTTCCTCAACCCCATCCCTCCTACTTCTATGGGCTTGCAAATTTTGTCCCAAGCTATCATTGCCATTTTATTTTCTTTTTTTCCAATCCTTTCCAATTAAACATCCTTAGTTTCTTTACTAGTTTTAAGTTAGCCCTAGTCAAGAGGGAGAGACAAG
Organism: Cryptomeria japonica; assembly: GCF_030272615.1. Lineage (NCBI taxonomy): Eukaryota > Viridiplantae > Streptophyta > Pinopsida > Cupressales > Cupressaceae > Cryptomeria > Cryptomeria japonica. The sequence goes on from NC_081409.1 coordinate 68,458,693, forward strand.
ACATCAAATATATAGGAAGTGCAGACAAGATGACCCTAAACATAGTTACTCTACCAACCCATGATAACCACTTACTTTTCCATGAGGTCATCTTTCTATTCATATTTTCTCCAATTAGATCCTAAACTTTGGTTGATCTGATACCTTTGTCTATTGGGAGACTCAAATAAGTGCAAGGAAACTTAGTCTGAAACCCATAGTATTCAAGATATCATTTTCCTTCCAAGGTTTGATATAGAAAAAGAAAATTCTAGATTTCTCCAAACTGATCAACTACCCTAAGACCTTCGATTATTTATTTAGGATCTTGTTGAAGCATGCTGCTTCCTGTTTAGTCCCTACCCCAAAGAGCAGAGTATCCTTAGAAAACTATTGATGAGAGATAGTTGTCACTGAATTGGTGATCTTAATTCCCCTAATCAAGCCTAACTCTTGAGCCTTCTTGATAGTTCTTCCTTGAGACTCCACCATAATGATAAAGAGAAAAGGGGATAATGGGTCTCCTTGTCTCAAGCCTTTGGACGAATCAAAGAAACCCTTAGGGGAACCATTAACAAGGACTCAAAATCTAGGGCTGGAGATACAAAGGAAGATTAGATTAATCCACTAACTACAAAAAGCAAACCTTCTTTTCCCATAATCAAAAACTACAAAAAGCAAAACCTTCCAAACACTTACAAAGAAATCTCCAGTCAACCTTATCGTATGCTTTCTTGATATCAAGTTTGATTAGCATACTTGGTTGTTTATTATTTTGAATAGAGTGAATAGCTTCTTGAGCTATTACCACCCCATCTAGAATAGATCTTCCTAGCACAAATCTTGTTTGTTCTTCATAAATGATGGATGGTAGTATCTTCTTCAATCTATTTGCCAAGGCTTTAACCATTATTTTGTATAGAGTGCTGCAAAGGGACATAGGTTTGAAATCATCCAAGCTCAAAGCATTTTCCTTCCTTGGTACAAGTTGTAGACACCTAAAAATGTCTCATTGATCATGTACTAATTATTCCTCTAATTGATTAAATAATCTTTATTATTTAATTAATTTAATTAATCTATTTCTTCTAAATTCATATTTCCTCTTCATCTTATTAATTATTCTATTTTCCTATTCTATTATCATTTCATCATTTTAATCATTTTCTAAATATTAATTAAATATTTATTATTTAATTAATTATGGTTAATTCCCCAATTTAAATAATCTTTATTATTTAAATAAGTTACTAATTATTCAATTTCTATCTCCAATCATCTAATCATTCAACCCTCTTCTAAATATTTATTATTTAATTAATTGTGATTTAATCCTTTAAATTAAATAATCTTTATTATTTAATTATATTCCATTTCTAAATAATTAAATAGTTTCTTTAAATTATTTAATTAACTAATTAATTCTTCAATTCCAAATCCCCAAATACTAATTTCATTTAATTTCATATTCTTCTAATTTCTTCCAAATTCAAATACATGTCCATGATTTCAAAAACCAAATTGAAAATCAAAGTCAAGTTCTAAATATATTCAAATACTAAATTGAATTAATAAATTCAATTATTTGAATAAAATCTCATGCAAAGATTAAATTAATAATCTAAATCTAAATGCAAGCACATGCTAAATTAATTAATTCAATCAATTAATTAATTAAATCATTTATCTCTTCAACTTCTATTTTCATCTTTCAGTTAGCTTTTTCTAAAATAAGCTCTCTGTGTCATCTTCTTTATTTCCACCAATCATTCTTTTTCTTCCTTCATTCAACTTTTTCTCAATCAGTTGACTCAATTAATCTATTGAATCTATTGAGTTCCACTCCTACAATTAACAGTTCAACTATCAATTTTCATTTGAGCTCACCTGAGTTCACACCTCTTGATCATTCTGTTCCACCTTTCAATCAATCTCATCCAATTTTCTATAAATTGAGCATCCAATCTCCATTTTCAACAATCACGAATTTTGAATCTTTGTGTCACTTACAGGTTACCAGTGCAATATCTGAGAGCCATCATACCACGAAGAGGAGAAGAGCAATGGAAGTTCTATGCAGTCACGAAATAGGGAGTCTTTATTGATTTGATGATTTATAATTCCTATTTCTCAATTGCGTTATTTCATTGTATTGTTTGTTAAATTCTGATTAGGATAGGGATTCGTGATTTCCCTTGTTTCTAATCGAATACTTTGTTAATAGAAGATGAATTTTTCATCCCACATTTTGGTGAACCCGACGTGAACTAACAACAATTTAACTTTTTCTGTGTTCTGTGTGATTTTTGCAGATTGTGCGGATTTTCCATTTTTTTCGTAGGTTGCACGAATTTTGAGAAATGATTTTCCGTCACACAATCGAGCTTACATCATCATGCAATCACATAGACAGGATCATGCATTCGACCCTTCGGGGTCACGCATTCATTCAGACAGGGTCATGCAATCCCCCTGTCCAGAACGCGCAATCACCCTTTTGGGATCATGCATTCGTAGGAATCTGTTCTGTTTAATTTTTTCTTCCGTCTGTTATCTGTTCTGTTCAATTATGTCTTAAAATTGGTTAATCTGGGACCAAATTGCTTTTTATTTCATGATTTGATTAACACTGTTTATGGCAAAAAAAAGTTCAGTTCAAGATTTCAGGTGCAAGAAGGACGAAACAACAAAGGAGAGAAGCCAAACGATATCAAAAAGTTCTCCAGTTAGAAAAATTGATACAGGATTTGGAGGAACAACTGGCCTTAGACAAATATAATAGCCTAATTATTTCTTTTATAGTTAAATATGATCTAATCAATATTGAATGGATGATGAGGGATTTGGCTAGGGCTTCACAATTGGTTTCGCAGGTTCCTGATCAGGTTTAGTTTTTTTTTTTTTTTTAGTTTTTTTTTTTTGTTGTTGTCTGCATTTTGTTACGCAATCGAGCTATTAGTGCTATGCAATTGACCAGATAATGTCACGTATTTGGTCTGTCAGATTTATGCATTCGGTCTATAAGTATCATGCAATCGCTTAGGTAGTATTACACAACCGCCTTTGTCAAGTTTTGAGTTTCTATTTTTTGTTGGTTTAATTTTACTACTAATCTTTTATTTACAGCCTGTGGCAGATTCACAGAGAGGATTAGATTAGTAATTTTTGCATGCACACTTCACACTTCAATCTTTAGTGCTTAAAATCAACAACAGTTAAAATGGACATGCATGGATAATCTCACACTTCAATTTTTTAGTGCTTAAAATCAACAAAAGTTAAAAAGGACATGCATGCATAATCTCACACTTCATTGTTAGTGTTTAAAATGAATATGGGCTAAAATTGACATGCGTGTATCTCACACTTGGTTTTTGGTGCTTAAAAATCAACAAATGTATAAAATTGACATGTATGCCTTCATACTTGGATTTGGTGTTTAAAATTGACATGCACATGTGGATCTAACACCTAAATTTGGGCTATAAAAGAAACATGAATCAGGCTGCATTAGATTAAATCATTTTCTATTTTTTAAGGTAAAGAACTTTTCATTGTGTCTAGGGTGGACCTACTGTTGCACTAACTGACTTTCTACCTGCCATTGGGCTCTTGGGTGAAAGAAGGAAGGTGACAACAACATCCAAATTTTCTTTTGTTCTACATAGTGAGGGGTATCTTTGACTGGGGATTTCATCACCCCACAGAGGTACTTCAAATTGAGATGTGTTGGGGATATCATCTCTCCCAACGTACTCTTGAGCGGGTTTTTCAAGCCGCTATATAAATATATTGGTCAGGCGGCTAGAGTGTTGAGTGAATTCGACATATGTGGGGGCCTTCCCTGCACTGATAAGCTCAACTAAAGCCTTAAGTGGCTTTCTCTGAGAATCTATTGTTGGATCAGGACCCCTCAAAACCTAATACTAAGAACCAATTTAGTTGCCAAAAATCCTACATTCAGTGGTTCCGGGAGTGTGGATCATACCCCATAGATACCCCTCATGTACCTTACATTATGAGACAAAAATCCCTCAGTGATAGGATCTTTGGATCTTCGGGGTAAGAGAGACTGGAATGCCCAAGAAGTGTGTGCCATGGAGTGGAGCCAGTGCTGCCAGACTCTCTATCTATCCATCTTGTTTCGGTATTTTACTGCGGGGGCCTCACTGAATGGTGTCCACTATCCAACCTGAGATTGTATTCCATGCTTTTTTATGTATTGTTATGATAGACCAGTATTGAGTCAGTCCCTTGGGCTATTTCAGGCCCTATCCCACGTATCTCCAAATTTTCCGAGATTGTATGAAAATTGAGTCAGTCAGCTATACATACCTACCAGCAATTGTTCTTAGATTTGGAAAACTACAAAACATTGTCCTACACACGAAGTTATAGAAAACAAAGTCCTTTTGAAACCAAAACTCAAAAGTCCTTTCATACTTGTGACCCTAGGCAGTCTTTTACATAGTCCTTGCATAGTCCCACTTATGTCCTCATTATCATCCTACGTCCTTGCATAGTCCCACTTATGTCCTCATTATCATCCTACATCTTTTGCATAGTCCCACTTACATCCTCATTATCATGCTACATCTTTTGCATAGTCCCATTTATGTCCTCATTATCATCCTAGGTGTTTTTTGCATTATCATCCATATTAGTTACATTATCATATACGTCTTCATCTAGACCTCATATACATCTAAGTCCATTGTCAGTTATAGGTTCATAGCATGTGCATTCATGGGTCTCCCAGATGATGGTTTGCTCCCCTTCGAGCAACCTGATCTAGTTCCAAACGGTGGTCAACGAGAAATCATTGATGGTCTAGCTAACTTAGCTTGGGATTTAAGAAGCACACCTCAATATATAGGAGTCATACATGAGATAAACATTGAGTCTAGGATTTCCCATGTAATTGATAGAGAGATTGAGGCTGAACAACTTCGTGAACAAATGGAAAGACTTGCATTAGAGAAATCTAGAAATGCTAAAAAGGTCTCACATCAACCTCCTCAATAGAGTCTAGTATAGTCTTGCATACCTCATATTTACGTCTACAGTCTAGTGTTAGGCCATCGTCTTGCATAGAACAACCTTCATATAGGCAATTTTAGATGCCCATCACAAGGTCCCAGAAAGCGAAAGGAATAATGGACCCGAACAACACACAGTCTATAAACCCTACTTGGAACATGGACATGTCAACAGGCCAACACTCAGGTACACAGACAATGTCCACCATAAACGAATTACAACAACATTTGACCAAAGAAGAAATTGAGTCTGCACAACAAGACCCACATGTCCTCATGATCCTAGATGCACTTATACATAGTGATAGGGACAAGTATCTTTCGCTATTAATACAAAATGGGGCAAAACTACCTGAGGATTTTGATGTCACAAAGATTTTACAACTATATAAAACTTTAGGTCAAGATAACAGTCAAACACCACCCTTGACACAAATACAAGCAACGACCTCTAGTTTTCCTCAAAACGTACCTATCCAAACAAATGTCAACACAAATACAAACTTTCAAACAAGTGTGTCATCCTCAACGATCAATGCTAGTATACCATCATAGAGCATACCAATAACATCAACTGTCTCAGTACCTAGTGCCACCAAACTATTCTATGGGATCCACATATAGTCAACAAAATGCAAATCTAGGTATTGCCAATACAACAAATACAACTCAACCAAACATGGGTTCACATATCAGCTATTTCATAGTACCTAGTGGAACGCACAACACACAAGGTTATAATCTTGGTACCTTCCAATAACCTCCTAGTTATGCAACCACGAATCCTTTTGTGGGACATACACAAACACAAGGTATACCTTTGACACAAACAAATATTCTAACACAACAAATACAGAATTTGCAACAACAAATGATGACAATGCAAACTGGTAACGATAAAAAGAGCTACACAATGTAGGACCTACGTCCTTATCCATCCGATCACACATTATACATGCCACCTTTCCCACAACATTTTGAAATGCCCAAATTTGATAGATATCGAGGGAAGGGTGATCCTAGAGATCATATCAGAGAATTTTTTACAACATGTATAGAAGTTGCCTTAGAAGATACTTATCTAATGAGACTATTTCCTAAAAGTCTGGGAGGTCCGACTTTAGAGTGGTTTTCACATTTAGCACCAACCATCACATCATGGGGAGAATTAGCTGAACAATTTATAGAAAACTTCTCGCACAACATTGACACCCCGGTTACTTTGATGGACTTATGTGCCGCTAAACAATATGAGAATGAAACATTTGCATCCTTCATACAACGATGGAGGGCTCTCTATAGAAGGTGCAAGATAGTTATCCCACAAACAGAGCAAGTGGATATGTTTACAAAATTTGATTCCGAAGATTAAATATCTGATACAAATGCAAAGTCTAACCACATTCAAACAAATCACAGAGAAGGCTCTCAAATGTGAGAAGGGATTAGTAGAACAAGGTCTTATTAAGTATGGCAACACCAACAACAACGACAAATCTAAGTTTTGGTCAAAAAAAAAAATGACCAATGATGGTATTGTAGACTCCAGAATGATAAACATAACTCAACCTGTTTTATCTTTGGGAACGAGTCAGTCAACAAATCCACATACAGAGAATGACACAACATCAACAAATGTAAATGCTACGCAAAACATGAACACAAGATACCCCAGGGTAAATGCTCCAAGAAGAAATTACACACCTTTAGGAGAACCAATTGAGTTAGCACTCAAAAAGTTAATACAAAGAAACATGATCACTTTACTTGAAGTAAGAGTGTATGAACCAGGTCCTTTCAAACCCACATGGTGGAATGATAATGATTTATGTGATTATCATAGGACTAAAGGTCACAAAACGACAAGTTGCTACAAATTCAAAAACTTGGTCCAAGATATGATAGACCAAGGGGACATCACAATTGATACCGATAAGACCTCAACAAACACAAATCATATGATTTTTAAGGATCCTTTTGTTAAGCATGACAAGGGAAAAGCTACCACATCAGGTACCCAAGACAATACGGCTAACTACACAAAGGTCTCATACGACTACACTATTCATGCCATTATCTTAGGAGATACAACAAACAATGATTCACAAGAAACACCTGATCAAGAGGACCAATATCAAGATACTCATAGAGATGATCACCAAATTTGCATGATATTTGAAGCACCAAAGTACGATGATGATACAAATCTTTGTCTCAGAGACTGGGGGCATGATCAACCATCTCACTCAGGTTGGTTTGAAGATGAACTTATTGGGCATATTATAGATGTCAAGCATACACATCAAGACTATGAAGAGGGATTTAACATAAATCTTGATAAAATAGCCTATGATACAAATGATACAATTGCTACAATCACAATTACTCCCAAAGATAGAGACTGTGCATTAGTTAATCATAGGTCAAAGGTAACTTTACAAGGGATACCACAAAATCAACCACCAGCAGTAGGGACTTACAATGTAGTTGAGTAACTTAAGAAAAATCTGGCATAGATATCATTATTCGAACTATTGCGTATTTCACCCAATCATAGAGCTATACTAGACAAAGCACTTCAAGATTCAGTAGTGGACATAGATATAGATGAAAATGCCTTCCAGTCTATGGTAGGAAATCTGACACAAGGCACACATATTGCATTCATAGAACAAGATGTTCCTAGTGATAAATTGCTTCATAATAACCCACTACATCTGGAAGCTTACATTCATAAGAAAAGAATCAGAAGAGTACTCATAGATGGGGGAGCTGGTCTCAACATTTGTACTTTAAAGTTGGTCAAAGCACTGGGATATTCTGAACTTCACATTGATTCTCCCAAAAGGATAAATATCAAGGCTTATGATGACAAAGAACGTCCATCTAAAGGCATTATAAAATTACCTATACAAGTAGGACCGATAACAACATAGGTCACTTTTCAAGTCTTGGACAGAGAACTGGGATATAACATGTTATTGGGCCACCCATGGATCCACACTATGCAAGCAATACCATCCATATTTGATCAATGTGTCAAATTCCCATATAATGGTATTGAAATCACCATAAAGGGTGATCCAAATCCGTTCCAACATTGCAATTATCTGAAAGACAGTGTGGATAATCAGATACCTATCAATCATGGTGCACCTCTCACTACACACCTGTAAGCATTAAAGATCATAGAAACAAAAAAAGATATGCCTACAACATCCTCCTTACAAATAAAGGATATGGGTTGTGAAACAATTGTCTCTTTCTCCTAAGTCCTTTGGGAAACCTCACACTATAGTGCAAAAGCAAGACAAAGGAAAAGAAATTGTCAAATACACATGTTGGCATTATAACAGACAATAAGAGATTGTTGGCATTTCAATTAGGATATTGAGAAGGTTGTTGATAATTATGGATATAACTGATTAAGGATGTTTACTATCTTCACAATATTATTTTGTCATTGATGTCAAGAAATTGATTTTCTGATTTAGTATGATGTTGCCATATCTTAAGAAGTATGTTTTGAAGAGAATTAAGATGTCGGTAAACAACACAGAAAGAATGTGATGAATAAGGGGAGGAATAAGTTATTCAATGGGCAACTATTACCGAGTTAGACAATGACGAGATCATGTTGTTTAGATTGTTTTGATATCCTACATATGCTATTGTTTTTAAAGTTAATACTATACTATGTTACCGAGCAACGAACCTAGTCAGTAAACCCTAAAGAACCTAGTCGGTAAACCCTAAGGTTATCACTATCGGTTAATGAAGGTGGAATGTCTACCAAGTGAAGTTTAGTATTTACCGAGTTGCAACCGATTAATAACAAAATGCATTGGATGAATACATGTGTTATTTAATTATGGAAGCTGATGAGCTACTTATGATTAAATGATTGATACAATGTGTATGAAGTTTGTTAAGGATCTATGGCAATGGAAGATCGGCAGGAAGATCTACAACTCATATTGAACCACAATACCATAGCACAAGTTCCAAGAAATGTATGCAAGTTCCAAGGCGAGGTAAAATATTTTCAGATCGAAGGATACATTGAACCTAGTCAAGATTGAAGATCTGATGGCTATGATTGATCATGGGAAATGTGATCAAAGAGATTAAGTGGTTAGCTAATTGTTTATAAATAAGGAACTATTGATAAACAATGTATGCAAGCAAGTGTAAGCACAGGGATGTTACATAGTGATTACCGAGCAAAGAAGCTTGAAGACCTGTTTGAATAACAGAGTAAGGAGCCCAACAGAGGGACAAGATAAGTACTATGACTAGATTATATTGAGAAAATAAGAATCTGCTTTATCATTTTAGATGCAAAGTTGCAGACATATTCATTACTATTGTTTATTTGTAAGTGATAGAAAATCTCTTAACCGAGTGGACTTAACAGTCTTATTTGTAAATCCTCTAGCAAAGTGACATTCTGATTGAGTGTTTGAAACCCTTTAACAAGGTCACCTCTAACAAGGTGAAGATCTTAACAGATCTGAGGGAAATCCCTTAACCGGGTCACATCTAGCAATGTGTTTGTAATCTTTAACATGATTTGCTTTTAACCGAGCATACTCTAGAAGAGTATATTTCTTAGTGGGTCCAAAATCCCATAGTGGTTTTTCCCTATTTGGGTTTCCACGTTACATCTGGTGTTATGAGTGTTGTTATGATTATATGTTCTTAAGTTTTCATGTTTTACAGTTTTGGTTACATATATTTGTTAAAGCTACCGAGGTTGAATCTGTTGAATATATTGAAGATTAAGTTTGTATGATTCACCCCCCCCTCTCATCTTATTAACAAGTGGCATTAGAGTTATCAATTGGTATCAGAGCTCTGGACTCTGGAAGAAAATTTTAAAGGTACTTGAGGAAAAGATCCAAAGATGTATAAGAGGGATGCACCGAAGCTGAACAAGTCAAGTTTCTCTACATGGTAGAAAATGATGAAGCTGCACCTATCAGGAATTGGAGAATATGCTGTATATTATCTGGAGAATGATTTCATTACACCTAGCACCTATCCATTGACAATGGAAGAGATAAAGGCAAAGCAAGAACATATTCAAGCAATGATTGAAATAACATCTGCATTGACCGACTTAGAGTTTAATGATCTAGAAGGCTGCAATGATGCCAAGGCAATGTGGGACAAGCTCATATCTGTGTATGGTGGTGATGAACATGTTCAAAGAGCAAAAGTGGATAGTCTATGAGGACAACTTGAATTTATGAGAATGAATGAAGGTGAGAACATAAACCAGTACAGTACAAGGTTAAAGGAGATTGTCAATCAAATCAAAGGAGCAGGAGGAACCATTGAAGAGAAGGATGTCAAAAGTAAGTTATTAAGAACCCTTCTACCTACTTATGCAATCCGAGTCTCTGCAATCAATGAATTGAGCTCTGTACCCAATATGCCAGTTTCTTTGGATGCTACTATTGGTAAGCTACATGCATTTGAGTTAAGTAACTTTGATAACAGTGGGTCTTCGGTAAATAAAGTTGAGTCTGCATTTAGTTCTTTTCATCTTGATGAATTTGATGATTACGATGATAGAAAGTATAAGTACTTTGAAGGGAATCATAGTGGAGAAAGTGAAAGATTTCGCAAAAAATGGAGGAGGTACACAAACTTCATGAAGAAATCAGAAAGCAATAAGAGTTTGAAGCACTATTAGCCAGAAGGCTACCGAGAGGAAAAGGTAAGTACAAAGGAAAGTGTCCTTTGAAATGTTTTAACTGTAATAGAATATGACATATGGCTTCTAATTGTCCTGACAAAGAATCCAGTGAAAAGAGAGATTACCGAGATGACATATAGAAAGATAATCATTACAAAGGACACCGAGACTTCAGAAGAAGAGATAAAAAGACATGTCTAATAGCTGATGAGTAATGTAATGATGATAAATCAGATGAAACAGATACAGAGGAAGTTGTTTATGTGGCTATCAAAGATGGATTAGATGAAGAAAGGTACGAAGAAAAAGCTTTAATATCTCACATAAATACTAATGATTCTTGGATCATAGATAGTGGATGCTCACATCACATGACAGGTGATAAACACAAGTTTGTTATATTAGAAGATTATGATGGAGGTTATGTAATATTTGGTAATGATGCACCATGTCCAGTGAGAGGTAAAGGATCTATAACACTTCTTGACAATGCTAAATGTAATGCTGTTTATTGGGTTGAAGGTTTGAAATACAATTTGTTGAGTGTAGCACAACTAAACAATACAGGATACCGAATAAAGTTTCAGAAAGGAATTGTCAAAGTTCATGACAAGCATGGAAAGTTAGCAGCTACTAGGACACAAACAAAAGGTAACACATTTCACCTTGACTCAACTCGGAATAAGTGTCTATATGCAAAGATAGATGATAACTGGTTATGGCATAAAAGGTTTTGTCATGTAAATTTTGATAATCTAATCAAAATAAGCAAGAAGCACTAAGTAAGAGGTCTACCGAGTCTTGAGAAACCTGAGAATGCTATGTGCCGAGGATGCCAGATGGGTATGATGACAAGATCAGCTTTACAAGTAAGTCCTACACTTCTAAGGGAATTTTAAATCTTGTGCATACTGATCTTTGTGGTCCTATGAAAGTTCAAAGTTATTATGGTGATAAGAATTTCATATTATTTGTGGATGATTACTCAAGGATGATGTTTGTAATGTTCTTAAAAGAAAAATCAGAAGCTTTTCAAATGTTTAAATGGTACAAGGCAAGAGTTAAAAATGAAATAGGAAGACAACTAAAATTTCTTAGATCTGATAGAGGAGGAGAGTTCACTTCTGATGAATTTAACTTATATTGCAATGATCATGGTATAAAGAGGCAAGTATCTACACCAAGAACACCCCAACAAAATGGGATAGCCAAGAGAAGAAACAGATCAATTGTGGATTGTGCAAGAATGTTGATGATAGAAAAGAAGGTACCTCAAACATTTTGGAGAGAAGCAATCAACACTGTAGTTTACACTCTGAACCAAGTACAACTGAAGAAAGGAACCTTGAAGACACCATATGAAATCTGGTATGACAAGAAACCTAATGTAAGTTATTTTAAAATCTTTGGAAGTAGATGCTATGTTCACAAAGATGACAAAAATGGTAAGTTTGATCAGAAAAGTGAAGAAGGAAAATTTCTTGGTTATTCTTCTAGAAGCAAAGCATTTAAATGTCTGATCAAATCATCTAAAAAAATAGTAGAAAGTACAAATGTGAAAATTGATGAATTTGCAGAAAGAAATGATGAAGGAAACTCCAAAGAACCAGAAGATTATGAAGGATTTGTATATGTTCAACCGAGAAGTCCTACCGAGAAAACTACTGAAGGAAATGAAGAGAATATCCAGTTACTGAGTGATGAAGAAGATCATATAGAATCTACTGAGCCTATCTTAGCCAAGTATGCCAGAAGGAATCATGCATCAAGTCAGATTATAGGAGATAAGAATGATCCAGTGATGACAAGGAATAAACTAAGACATAACACATGTCTGATATCTGAATTTGAACCAAGGATAGTGAAAGAGGCATTTAATAGTGAAGATTGGATAAATGCTATGATAGAAGAGATTGATCAAATAAAGAAGAATGACACATGGACACTGGTCCCAAGACCGAAGGACAAAAATGTAATCGGTACAAAGTGGATTTTCAGAAACAAGCTAAGTGAAAAAGGTGAGGTCATTCGAAATAAAGCAAGACTAGTTTGCAAAGGTTATGCTCAAGAAGAGGGAATTGATTATGGTGAGACTTTTGCAATTGTGGCAAGACTTGAAGGAGTAAGAACATTGCTGGCATACACTACTTACAAGAATTTCAAAGTATATCAAATGGATGTCAAATCTGCATTTCTGAATGGTATATTAGAAGAAGACGTTTTTATTGAACAACCTGAAGGATTTGTTGAAGGAGAGAATAAAGATCAGGTATGTAAGCTGAACAAAGCTTTATATGGTCTGAAACAAGCACCTAGAGCATGGTATGAAAGATTGCACTCTTATTTAATAAAGATTGGTTTTATAAGGACAAGCGAAAACAACAATATGTACATGAAGAAAGATGAAGACAATGGAATACTGATCTCAGCTATATTTGTTGATGATATTATCTTTTGTGGAAATGACTCTTTATGCAAGAACTTTGGAAATGAAATGAGCAAATAATTTGAGATGTCATTAATCAGTGAGATAAAGTATTTTATATGCCTACAGATACTGCAAATGAAAGATGAGATGTTCATTACTCAATCCAAGTACATAAAGGAAATCTTGAAATTTTTTGGAATGGAGGATTCAAAACCAGTAAGTACTCCTATGACTACCAACTGTAAACTATCAAAGAATGATGAATTTGCATTTGTTGATGAGACACTTTACCAATCTATGATTGGAAAGTTGCAATAAGTTGTTCACAACAGGCCAGATATAGCACATGCAGTAGGTATAGTTGCAAGATTTTCTGCAGATCCCAAGGAAACACATATGATAGCAATCAAGAGAATTTTCAGATACTTGAAAGGCACTGAGGATTATGGCTTAGTATATCAGAAAGGAAATGACTTTGATTTAAAAGTTTATACTGATGCTGATTGGGCAGGCGACATAGATGATAGGAAAAGCACAAGTGGTGGAGCTTTCTTTTTAGGAGAAATACTAGTGAGTTGGCTTAGCAAGAAACAAGGATGCATTTCACAGTCAACAATAGAAGCTGAATATGTTGCTCCAGCATTGAATTGCACCAATATAGCATGGATCAAACAACTATTGGAAGGCATAAATGAGAAAGTTACCGAGCCAGTAACTACATTCTGTGATAATACTAGTGCCATTAACATTTCAAAGAATCCTGTTATGCACTCTAAGACAAAGCACATCTCTATCAAATATCATTATCTTAGAGAAGAAGTTCAAGAGAAGAAAGTGGTGTTGGAGTATGTTAGTTCAAAGGAACAAATAGCAGATATTTTCACCAAGCCACTGCCAAGGGACACTTTTGAGTATCTCAGACGTAAGTTAGGGGTCCTACCCCTATCTTCTACTCACTGTCCGAGTTCGGTGAAAGCATCAATTCGATGACTCTAAAGAATACCTTTTAGGAGTTGATGCTGATTTACACACTTTAGGATGTTTTCTAAAGGTGTGCAAGAAACAAAAATAGGGAACAAGAATTGAAGATAAAATGCTCTAACTGAGACTGAGTTGATATCGAACAACAAAGGAATTACTTCATACAGGAAGAAATTATGTATTAGTTTTCTTTTGGCATTGTTGTCAAAGGGGGAGAAGACTAATGTATGGGGGAGAAGACTAATGACAGGGGGAGAGCATTTCAGTAATCTAAGCAATCACAATCACAACAATCTGAACTCGAATCTTTTAGGTCAAATCAATTGGTTTTGCTATCAATGCCAAAGAGGGAGATTGTTGGTATTATAATAGACAATAAGAGATTGTTGGCATTTCAATTAGGATTTTGAGAAGCTTGTTGATAATTATGGATATAACTGATTAAGGATGTTTACTGTCTTCACAATATTATTTTGTCATTGATGTCAAGAAATTGATTTTATGATTTAGTATGATGTTGCCATATCTTAAGAAGTATGTTTTGAAGAGAATTAAGATGTTGGTAAAAGACACAGAAAAAATGTGATGAATAAGGGGAAGAATAAGTTATTCAATGGGCAACTATTACCGAGTTAGACAATGATGAGATCATGTTGTTTAGATTGTTTTGATATCCTACATATGCTATTGTTTTTAAAGTTAATACTATACTATGTTACCGAACAAGGAACCTAGTCGGTAAACCCTAAGGAACCTAGTCGGTAAACCCTAAGGTTATCGCTATTGGTTAATGAAGGCGGAATGTCTACCGAGTGAAGTTTAGTATTTTACCGAGTTGCAACCGAGTAATAACAGACTGCATTGGATGAATACATGCGTTATTTAATGATGGAAGATGATGAGCTGGTTATGATTAAATGATTGATACAATGTGTATGAAGTTTGTTAAGGATATATGGCAATGGAAGATCGACAAGAAGATCTACAGCTCAGATTGAACCACAATACCCTAGTACAAGTTCCAAGAAATGTATGCAAGTTCCAAGGTGAGGTAAAATTTTTTCAGATTGAAGGATACATTGAACTTGGTCAAGATTGAAGATCTTATGGCTATGATTGATCATGGGAAATGTGATCAAAGAGATTAAGCAGTTAGCAAATTGTTTATAAATAAGGAACTGTTGATAAACAATGTATGCGAGCAAGTGTAAGCACATGGATTCTACATAGTGATTACCGAGCACAGAAGCTTGAAGACTTGTTTGAATAATAGAGTAAGGAGCCCAGTAGAGGGACAAGATAAGTCCTATGACTAGATTGTATTGAGAAAATAAGAATCTGCTTTAGCATTTTAGATGCAAAGTTGTAGACATATTCATTACTGTTGTTTATTTGTAAGTGATAGAAAATCTCTTAACCGAGTGGACTTAACAGTTTTATTTGTAAATCCTCTAGCAAGGTGACATTCTGATTGAGTGTTTGAAACCCTTTAACAAGGTCACCTCTAACAAGGTGAAGATCCTAATAGATCTGAGGGAAATCCCTTAACCGGGTCACATCTAGCAATGTGTTTGTAATCTTTAACATGATTTGCTTTTAACCGAGCATACTCTAGAAGAGTATATTTCTTAGTGGGTCTGAAATCCCATAGTGGTTTTTCCCTATTTGGGTTTCCACATTAAATCTGGTGTTATGAGTGTTGTTATGATTATGTGTTCTTAAGTTTGCATGTTTTACAGTTTTGGTTACATATATCTGTTAAAGCTACTGAGGTTGAATCTGTTGAATATATTGAAGATTAAGTTTGTATGATTCACTCTCCCCTCTCATCTTATTAACAATTGGCATCAGATTTATCAACACAAATTCATGCTCTTTCATTAGATGGGGTGACTTACAAGAAGAATCCCTGAATGAAGATGTTAACCATTGGATATATAGAGAAGAAGATCATATGACAATACCCAGTTGACACACAGATCAGTATGGCAATGGATTCAAAATACTCCAAAGACATGGATATGATGGTACCACAGGCCTGGGGTTACAAAAACAAGGAAGACTAGAACCTATTGTTCCTAATGATAATCCAGGGAATCAAGGATTGGGATACAAACATGTACAACATATTACCAAAGACAGACAACATACTCTTGATGTACTGAATCAACCAAGCAAAACAATAGATTACATATCACACAAGAATTTGTCCACATAGGTGCTTCCATCTTCATCTCAAATGAGTAATTAGGTACCTACATCATCAAGTGCAGAATCAGATGGGGAAGACATGAGACAACTCTTGCAAGAACCTACCACTGAGTTACAAAATGATGTAGTTATTGACACAACAATACAGGCTAATGTGGCAATAGATGCAGGATTACCCCCACCATCTGAATCCCACCCATGGTTGTTGTCACTACTTCTACCATGAGAAGCAACTCAGGCTCAACATAATGAAATAGATGAAGAAAGATTGTAAAGGCTTATACCAGGCTTAAGAAGGGCCACTAATGTGCAAAGAAGACCAGTCAATCTACAACAGAATCAGGGACATGAACAAGAAGAAATAAGTGATGATAACTCATATGATGAAACATATATTGAAAGTGAGACAGACTCTCATGAATATAAATTCTTATCACTCCATGATTCTAGCCAACCAGAAAGTGTAATATTAAGGAATCAAATAAGGCTTATACAGGATGAAGATACACAAAGCCAGTCAAACAATCAAGTATTCATGTTATCCGAGTCTACTAAAGAAGGGAGTAATGATTTACCCCTAGTACATTCACACTTGATTGATTGGGGGCAAGAAGGAAAACCAATGTTGGATTGGTTTGAAAATGACGAAGCAATTTTAGAATTTCTAGGAGTCAGAGAGGGATTTCCGCAAGGTGATCATAAAGCAAGGTTTTCTATAGACCTAAATAGAATGACATACTTTGGAGAAGAAAGTACTTCTCCAACAGAAGATAAGGATCAAACCACCCATAATAACAAAAGTGACTTGGGGTAATCTTCCTATGGAAAGAGAAACTTCAGCATTACTTACAGAGGAAACAGAAGAAGTAAACATAGCAGAAGGGGAGGTTGTACATAACATCCATCTGGCAAAATCACCGAGCAAAGAAGAAAAAGATAGATTCATTCATTTTTTCAAGCAATGACCTATCAACTTTGCTTGGTCCTATTTAGACATGCCAGGCTTAGACTTTGAATTAGTGTTACATCACTTACCATTGATACTAGGAGTTAAACCTTACAAGCAAAAATTGAGAAAAATGCATCCAAGTATCGCATTACTCATTAAAATAGAACTACCAAAGTTGCTGGATGTAGGTTTTATTAGACCTATTGACTATGCAGAATGGATATCCAACTTGGTACCTATGACTAAGCCCACAGGAGGCATAAGAATCTATACTGATTTTTGAGATTTAAATAGAGCTTGTCCTAAGGATGACTTCCCACTACCCAATATCGACATGATAGTTGACCTAACAGTTGGAAATGAGATGCTATCCTTAATGGATGGTTTTTCAGGATACAACCAGATTAAAATTGCACCAGAAGATCGACATAAAATGGCCTTTACATGCCCATGGGGAACATACTGCTGGAATGTGATGCTATTTGGTCTTAAAAATGCTGAAGCAACATACCAAAGAGCCATGACAATGTTGTTTCATGAGATGATCCATAACATAATGGAAGATTACGTGGATGACATATTGGCTAAATCACAAACTAGGGAAAGTCACCTTGTAGTTCTTACATAGATATTTGATCAGTTGGAACAATATAATATTAGATTAAACACAAAGAAATGTGTGTTTGGCGTAACAATAGGTAAACTGTTAGGGTTTATAGTATTAAACAGAGGAATTGAAATAGACCCTGCCAAGGTCAAGGCAATCATTGATATGCAACCTCCATCAACACTTAAACAACTCAGAGGGATACAAGGAAGATTCCAATCCATAAGGAGATTCATAGCACAATTGGCAGATAAGTGTCATCCATTCCAGCATTTACTCAGGAAAGGAGTTACTTTTAAATGGACAGAACAATGCCAGGAAGCTTTCCAAGCTCTGAAAGATTATCTTTTGAACACACCAATGTTAATATCTCCTACTCCAAGACAACCTCAATTGTTATACATATCAGCAATGAACTCATCTCTAGGAGCTCTATTGGCACATCATGCCAAAAATGGAAAAGAAAGAGCCATTTACTATATAAGTAGGACTCTGATCGGCTATGAGCTTAATTATACTCCCATAGAGCGAGAATGCTTAGCAGTAATCTTTGCATCACAAAAGCTTAGACATTACATGTTTAGTCATAAGGTACAACTCATTGCATGCTTTGACCCACTCAAGTATCTATTGAGCAGAGCAACATTGACCGGGCGATTGGCTAAGTGGGTTATGATCTTGAGTGAGTTTGATATAGAATACATAGACATAAAAGCCATCAAAGGACAAATCATAGCAGATCAATTAGCAGAGGATCCTATACAGGGCAGTCATCCTTTGCTGATAGACTTTCCAGATGAATCCGTGTTTACATTAACTGCCTCAGTGATGTGGAAATTATACTTTGATGGGTCATATACAAATGACGGATCTGGAGTAGGCGTTCTCTTCATTACTCCTCAAGGGGATGTTATACCTAAGTCATTTAGGATCAATTTCCCATGCATCAACAATATGGCTGAATATGAAGCTCTCCTCATAGGGCTTTGTACAACTGTACAATGGAAAATACAAGAGTTACAAGTCTATGGTGATTCACAGTTGATTGAAAACCAGGTCAATGATGATTACAACACGAAGGATGACAAACTCATGCCTTATAAGAAGTTGGTCGAAGATTACAAGGAGTACTTCAGCAAAATTACCTTTGAACAAATCCCAAGAATACAAAACAAGGCAGCAGATGCAATGGCAACCATAGGATCTCTTCTGAATATGCCTACTAACGAAACTTAGTTTGAGTTTATCATAGAACAGTTAATGCTACCTGCATATGAGACTCCCTTATCAAACTATGTATGTGTAACTGTGGGTCCAGAATCACCTTGGTACAATGAAATATATACATATTTACACACCCAATACATGTCACCTGATCTGTCTAGAAATCAAAAGAAGACCTTTATTTGTTAGGCATCTAGATACACCATTATAGCTGATACTTTGTATAGAAAGGGTTTCAATGGAACTCTTCTCCGATGTCTAGATGAGAATGAAGCACACCTTTCTTTAAAAGAAGTCCATGATGGAATCTGTGGGGCTCACCAAAGTGGTCTGCCATTGTCAAAGAAATTGCTGAGAATAGGGTATTACTGGCCAACAATGGAAAAAGATGCTTACAAGTATGTAAAGAAGTGTAAACAATGCCAAATGCATGGAGACCTTATTCATGCACCAACACAAGATCTTCAATGCATCACATCACCATGGCCATTTTCATATGGGGATTAGATCTAATGGGTAAAATCAACCCTACTTCTTCTAATGGGCACAAGTTTATCTTGACAACCACTGAATACTTTACTAAGTGGGTTGAGGCGATTCCTTTAACATACACCACTGGAAAGCAAATAGCAAAATTCATGCTCAACTACATTATATGTAGATACAGAATTCCAAGGTGTTTTGTTATAGATAATAGGTGTCCATTTAAAAACCAGGAAGTGAAAGAGTTGTGTGACAAATTCCACATACAATAGAGATTCGCCACACCATATTATCCATAAAGTAATGGGAAAGTAGAGGCTACAAATAAAATAATACTAAAAATTCTTAAGAAAGTAGTCACTGACATAGGACGGGACTGGCATCTCCAGTTAAATCTCGCTCTTTGGGCCTACAAAATAGGCGTACGCACACCTACAGGAGCAACACGATATTCCTTAGTCTATGGGATAGAAGCGATACTCCCCATTGAAATAGAAATACCGTCTCTAAGAGTCTCCTTACAGAACATCATATTAGAGGAAGACTACAGGGTAGCAAGGTTACAAGAACTCAAAACCCTTGATGAAAAAAGACAAACAACGTTTAACCATCTATAAGGATACCAAAATAGACTGAGACGAAGTTATAATAAACGGGTCTGCCCACGAACTTTTTAAGTGGGAGATCTAGTACTTAAAGAGAATCAAAGGAACCTAGCAGAACAAGAAAGGCTAGGGAAATTTGAACCTAACTGGCTAGGTCCTTTCATTATAGCAAGGGTCATAGGCAATGGAGCCTATAATTTGGCTACCATGGAGGGAGATCCAATCTTTGACCCTATGAACAACATGCACCTTAAGCGATATTATACCTAAGGGCTGTTTAGTTTATGTTTTATTTTATGCATTGCATATCATATCATTTAAAACACAACATTACATTTAGTTTCTTATTTAGATGCACACATTCTTAATAACTTTCCACATTTGCATATAGAAGAATCAATAAAACAAGGCAACTGTTAAAATTTATCATCTGTTTGCATCTAAGTAAAACAAGGGTCATCTCCTTTCTTAGATATTCAGACATGAAGTCTTTGAGGTTCTAAGGTCATTCATTCTCAACATTACCCTATGACGATGCTTTACTTATGGTTGGGTAGCAATTTCACTATTTGAGACTTGTTAACCCACAATCTATCAATTGCTATATCTCACACATTAAGAAAATCTCTAATTCATTCTAGACACCTAGTTGATCATATGACTAGTGAAAAATCTAAAATTCTACTTCAGCGCCGTTGTAATTGTCACACCCAAGCAGGTTTCATTACTTACAAGTCAAGAAAAGAAAAGAAAAAAAAGAAAAAGAGCTATGCCAAATATCCATCTAAAGGCAAAAAGAGCAATGATATATAACTGAAATATCATGTATACAAATGCGATAAAAAGCTTGACTATGGGAACATGCAAGTAACTCCATCAAGGCTATGAACTCCTATTGGCAATGGAGCATTACTTGAGAAATTACAGTATATAACCTCGTCAGAGCTCTCAAGGCTTGCTGGCAGCGAGGCTCTATTTGGGATGCTTTTGAAGTTAGAAAAATCATGTAGCTAGTCATATAGGATGCTAAGGATCTTTAGTGAACACAAGAGCAAGAATTAACGCATTTTGCACACACATGGGCAAAAGAAGATCAAAGTTTCAAGAACCAATGGGAAAGTTTTCTGCGTCTCCATTTGTAAATCCTAGTCACTAAGTGTGTTGAGATGAATGTTCTGAAGGGCCTTAGAGATCGATTGACTGCTTATCTATGAAATATTTTGCACCTCTATTTCAATTGGTGTATTCAATCGCAAAAACAAACACAGTCAACCTTGTTCGAATAGGAAATGCATCTTCATCCTGCACGTTGCATTCACATAGGTCATGTCAATAATTCATTTATCTCCACATACATTTTGCAGATCATCATGTCATACAAGTCTGCACACTGGGGGCATAACTGAAAAAATTCTAAAAGTCAGATAAAATCCCGAAAAAAATCCTAAAAAAATCAGATAAAGTCTTGAAAAAATCCAAAAAAATCATATAAAGTCCTGAAAAAATATCCAAAAACATTGAAAAACTCAAAATCCACAAAAATCAAAAACCACAAAATCCAAAAACATTGAAAAACTAAAAATACCCAAAAACATCCATATAATGTCTTGAAAAAATACCAAAAACATTCAAATACGATCCTGAAAAAAATCAACCAAAAACATTCAAATACGATCCTGAAAAAATCAACCCAAAACATTCAAATATTGATCTACATAATCCAAAAACATCGAAAAAGCTCTTGGAAAAGAACTAAAAATAAAAAATCAATCAATCAGAAAAACTTGCAATAAAATGTCTTGTGAGAAACAAATACCCTAGCAGATATCCAACAAACACTTCGCACGAAGTGAACAAAGGATAGGACTATCCAATCAAACATCTGCAATCAACTGATCAAATTGTCTTATCAATCGTATCATATCCATATCAACGTGATCATTATCTTGTCTTAAACAAAAGAGGATACACTCAAAATTAGATAGGTCAGTCCTAAACGGGGTCCGCAACTTTCTGAGATTAGACATTATCAACCATCACATCAAACAACTGAGAACGAAGGCACAAGGTCAGTATAGCTGCTGAATTTTGTCCGGGTCAATCTTTATCTTTTATCATTTGGTGACAGATATTGTTCCTATGCTACTCAGGGATGTCCACAAGTGATTAGAGGAGCTCTGATGGGCATTATCTTTTTCTTTGTTTGCTGTTTGTGGTGTGAACCGATGAAATTCTAGGAAAATTTCTCTAGTGGGTGTCTGTGATAAGAGCCTTCACATCAAGGTGAAATCGCCACACATACCTTGACCCCTAACACAATTCCCAGAATGGAGGGTTCACTCCTTGTCTGCTACGTGTTTTTTTCTTCAATGAGATATCTTTACATCTTGGTTCCTTATACCTTGATGTGCTAAAGCTTCATTTTTCAATAATAAGGCTTAGTGATGAATATATATTGACATAATAAAATATGTGACACAAGTTTGTGATTCATTCAAATTCATTCTCATTCTCATCTCAATTGCTTATTGATGGTTTGTTGATTTCTCATCTTCTGTCTAAATCGCATTCTTTCTAACATTCTTACTATCTTCAATTTTTCTCTCTATCAATCTGACTAACATTCCTTCAATTTATATCTGAGTTAAAGTTGGTTCAACCATTATCATACAAAAAAAAAGCATTTGCATTCATTATAGAGTTCATTTGCATTTCATCATTATAGAGTTTTTTTGCATTCATTATAGAGTCATTTGCATTCATTTACATCATTACTACATACATGTACTACCATTGTATTTAGAATCATATAGAATTAAAATAGATATGCATCATAAAACTCATAACATCATATAAAACATACATAGATCATTACCAAAACCCGCATGCCATATATATATATAACTCAAAAATTATAATGTGTGTGAATACAATAAATAAGCCCGAAGGCTCAAATAAAATGATCAACCAAACCTGCCTCTATCAGTAGGTGGATCCTGTCCACTAGATCCTGCCCCAGGATGTCGAGGTGGTCCCATAACACCACCACTGCTAGTCCGTCATGAAGTATATCTACTAGATCTCCTCCCCATGTATGCACTAAAGCTAGGCTCTCTTTGACCCTCAGGGACGACTCTCTCATATGCCTGCTGATAATAAATAGACTCCTGCACAGTAGTGAGATACCTATCTGCCTGGTCATGCGCATCTGTACCTTCTCTAAAAAGCTGATCGAAGGCATCCATAGTAATCTAACATCTCCGCACTGCCTCATCTCTCTCCCTCTGGAGACGATCTTGCTCGATATCTCATCTGGCGACCTCATCCTTCAAACTCTGAACCCGCACTCTGAGAGTCTCCAGCTCATCATCAACCTATCCTCTCCCATCCTCAGCACCAGGCACATCCTCCAGCTCCGGCATATCATCATCATCATCATCTCCATCCTTGCTGCTCGATAAATCAGAAGAATCATCGCCGTCCTCACTGCTAATAGACTCGGTGTCCCCACTAATGTCTACATCCTCATCTCCCTCATCACCCCGATCTCCTCCCTCATCTCCACCATCTCCTCCCTCATCTCCACCCTCTCCTCCTCCTCCTCTGGCTCTCTCCCCTGCGTCTATCCTCAACTGCTATCTAGGATGGCGAATCTGCTGTGCTGTAATAGGAATAGTAGGATCAGTCAAAGGCACTGGCCCATGCCTAGCAAACCATGCATCATACTCCACTGTCATCCCTGGATCCGCTCCACCTCTACCCCAACCCTAGAGTAATGGCTGTAGAGAATTGAACTCAACAGAAGCAACATGTGGCTGTATGCACACACCCTAATCAAATACCTCTCGCGATACATGAGCAAAATAGGAAGTAACCACTTTCACATGTACCTCATCGAACTGTCTGAGAACCTGCCCTGGAAGATACATCTTGATAATCCGCTAGGTCTCAAAGGTCCTCCCAATAAGATATCTCTGCTGTCGGTAGAAAGACAAATGCACTACATCATCATGCCAACCAGGGCAATCTAAGTAAGATCTCCAAATAAAATGCTGCAATATGTCAAACTGATGTCTCCAGTACAAGGTGTTCCCCGAACCCCTGTGTCTGATACCTGCTGTATACCTGAAGGCATAAGGCTCACCAGGCTGCAAGTCTACATGAATGACAGGCCTAGAAATAGAAATGTGCTCCCATGCCCATGTCTGAAGCAAAGTAACACCACAACTGATAGAATGGTATCCAAGATACACAATACCATGCATCTGATAATATAACATGGCAAGTAGACAAGGACCCCAAGCATATAGTCGACGATGCACAATCATATCATGGAGCACTTTTCCCCATCCAACTGGAAACCCATGACCGCGTCTGTGAGGTATCAGTAAACCACCGACAACACTGCATAATACAATAGTTAGGTCATCATAGTCTAATCGGGCCCAAGGGATGTCATAACAACCACTGATCTGCAAATCCTGAATCTCACACTCGAACAATGCACGTAGACCAACAATGCCATCATCATGGTCATATATAACTCTCTCATCATGAATGGGAATACACAGTATACGCCATACATCCTCTAACGTAATGGATGCCTCACTAGTCGGAAGATGAAAAGAACAGGTCTTGGAATGCCACCGCTCTATCAAAGCTGTAATCATGGCCCTGTTGGCCGTAAGCTCTGGCAAATGTAAAACATGGTATAGACCAAGCTATCAGATATGCTCAATCTCCTCATCCGGTAAGTCAGCTTGAAGATCAAGTCCACTAGGTCTACTCTATCAGCAGTATAACACTCCAATGTTCTCCTGCAATGAGAAAATGATCAAAATATCATATATCGGATCCCGAAAAACTTAAATATTTTCAAACACATGACAAAAAATTACATATACAATGAATGCATGACAGTTATGACTTATGGGGTACAAATAAGACTCTTGCGTAATGAAATGGGCGCATGCGTAACGATTAACACTTATGCGTAATGATATACATGAATGCGGCATGTTAACACTAATGCGTAACACTTAGGGTGCATGTGTAGCATTTACAGTGTTTGCGGTACACTTAACACTAATGCATGAAATTTGACAAGTGATTGCGTAACAGATAGCAAAAATTGATCATGGAATTTTTTTGAAAAACAGACATAAAACAAACATAAATCAGGAAAAAATTGGAAAAATACCATGCCACCAGTCCCAAGAGGTCTCTGATATGAACGTACTTGGTCAGACAGGTGCAATCAAGCTATATAACCAGCCATGATGATCAAATACTCAAAAAAAGCACACAAATTGCAGAGAAAACCAAGGAATTACCAAAGTGCAAATGAGAAAATGAAATCCTAAAATCTCTATTTATAGCTTAAAATTAGGGTTTTTTGACACCTCGACGCCCGTGGTCCCCACCAGGTTCAAACACTTCGTAGCCTACTCAAACGATCTCGAAATTACACGAAATTCCACACACTTGCTCATTACACTGATATCGAAAACATGGTCTCAATTTTGGAATTTTCCGACCACCTTTTCCGAGGGGGCATATTTACACTATACAATAGTACCAAGGCATAATGGGGCAAAAGTTTTCATTTTCTTTGAAACAATGTCGTTCCGACTTTGTCTCAAAGAGGGGCAAATGTAGACACCTAAAAATGTCTCATTGATCATGTACTAATTATTCCTATAATTGATTAAATAATGCATATTATTTAATTAGTTTAATTAATCTATTTCTTCTAAATTCATATTTCCTCATCATCTTATTAATTATTCTATTTTCCTATTCTATCATCATTTCATCATTTTAATCATTTTCTAAATATTAATTATTTAATTAATTATGGTTAATTCCCCAATTTAAATAATCTTTATTATTTAAATAAGTTACTAATTATTCAATTTCTATCTCCAATCATCTAATCATTCAACCCTCTTCTAATTAATTAAATATTTATTATTTGATTAATTGTGATTTAATCCTTTAAATTAAATCATCTTTATTATTTAATTAAATTCCATTTCTAAATAATTAAATACTTTCTTTAAATTATTTAATTAACTAATTAATTCTTCAATTCCAAATCCTCAAATTCTAATTTCATTTAATTTCATATTCTTCTAATTTCTTCCAAATTCAAATACATGTGCACAATTTCAAAAACCAAATTGAAAATCAAAGTCAAGTTCTAAATATATTCAAATACTAAATTGAATTAATAAATTCAATTATTTGAATAAAATCTCATGCAAAGATTAAATTAATAATCTAAATCTAAATGCAAGCACATGCTAAATTAATTAAATCATTTATCCCTTCAACTTCTATTTTCATCTTTTAGTTAGCTTTTTCTAAATTAAGCTCTCTGTGTCATCTTCTTTATTTCCACCAATCATTCTTTTTCTTCCTGCAGTCAGCTTTTTCTCAATCAGTTGACTCAATTAATCTATTCAATCTATTGAGTTCCACTCCTACAATCAGTAGTTCAACTATCAATTTTCATTTGAGCTCACCTGAGTTCACACCTCTTGATCATTTTGTTCCACCTTTCATTCAATCTC
This sequence comes from Cryptomeria japonica, assembly GCF_030272615.1. Lineage (NCBI taxonomy): Eukaryota > Viridiplantae > Streptophyta > Pinopsida > Cupressales > Cupressaceae > Cryptomeria > Cryptomeria japonica. Next base: position 68,485,478 of record NC_081409.1, read on the forward strand.
ATCCAATTTTCTATAAATTGAGCATCCAATCTCCATTTTCAACAATCACGAACTTTGAATCTTTGTGTCACTTGCAGGTTACCAGCGCAATATCTGAGAGCCATCATACCACGAAGAGGAGAAGAGCAATGGAAGTTCTAAGCAGTCACAAAATAGGGAGTCTTTATTGATTTGATGATTTATAATTCCTATTTCTCAATTGCGTTATTTCATTGTATTGTTTGTTAAATTCTGATTAGGGCAGGGATTCATGATTTCCCTTGTTTCTAATTGATTACTTTGTTAATAGAAGATGAATTTTGCATCCCACACAAGCATTATAAAAGTTTTACTGATCTCTCTTACAAACCTCCTTGAGTTTCTTGCAACTTCAAGAGCCTCCAGTAGCTCAATCCCCAAAATGTACCAACACTTTTGAAAAAAACTAGCTAGGAAACATCTGGTCTAGGGGCTTTATCTAAATGTAACTACTTTAGAGCCAATTCTCTCTCCTTAGCCAAGAATTTTTCTGTAAGCATATTGTTCTGCTCCTCCAAAACTAACCTAGGGATATTTTCCAACAAAGAAGATTGAGCAATATAGTCTGACCCATCCCACTCATTTAAGATGTTTCTAAAGAAGGAGACAACTTCCCTAGCAATACCATATGGATCTTCTATATCACTTCCATTACTGCCTCTCAATCTAGATATTCTATTGACATTTCTTCTAAGCTTTGTGCTATTATGAAAAAACTCCAAATTTCTGTCCCCTTCTGCCAACCAAGTTCCCCTAAATTTGTCTCCAAAATATTTCCTCCCTTGCCAATACCTTTTCATATTTACTTAAAAGCTCTTTTTCTTTTAAGAATCTTTCTTGATCCATTCCTACTCTAATTAACTCTTCATTCAACTTCTCCAAGGCTTCCTAAATGCTACTTTTTGTTGATAATATATTTTTGAAGTGCTCTCTGTTCCACTTTAAAAGTTTTTGTTTGATTGATTTCAGCTTAGAAATAAATATAAAAAAGCTTTTATCCTTCAAATTGCTCCTCCCTCCACCAAGTTTTTATTAGCTCAAAGAAGTAGTTGTCCTTCATCCACATATTTTCAAACTTGAAGGGGCAATTCTGGGGATTTTTGTCACCTATTAAAATAAGCTGCATAGGGAAATGATCCGACCCCAAGTGAGCTAGTATGGAGGACTTCATCTCAAAGGGGAAAGTAGATAAATATCCCTTGAAAAGAAACCTATCAAGTTTCTTAGCTATGTGGATAAATCCCAATCTCTTGTTGTTCTAGGTATATATTACATTGTCTTTTGCAAGATCTAGGAGGTTATTTCTATTAACCCAGTCTCTAAAATCAGTTTGAGGCTGCATCTCCTTTTGAATCCCCCCCTTTTCTCTGACAAATGGAGGATAGCATTGAAATATCCCCTATAATTGTGTGTGGGAATGGTGTATGAATCATAAAAATATCCAATTCACCCCCCCATTTTTCTTTCTTACTAGTAGTAATAGGGCCATAAACATTAATCAACACAAAGCTTAGATTACTACCAACACTTCTAATCACCCCACCAATCCAATGATTTCTTTTTGCTAGAATTTAGAAGGAAACTCTACTTCAATTCCAAAGAATAGCTAATCCTCCAGAAGCTCCCTCTTCTTGAACTACTTCTATTCCCAAATTTCCTAATCTTTCTTTAAATACTGCCATTTCATCTTTGGTCAATTTTGTCTCCTACAGAAGAACTATCTCTGCATTTGCCAAGGAAATACCACACTTGACCAAGTTTTATTTGTTAGGGGCATTTAGGCCCCTAACGTTCCATGTTTAGAGAATTATTTCTCCTTGGGAAGGCTCTTCCCCTTCCCTACATTCAGTAAAGTGGTGATCTTAGATTAGTCTCTTGCAGCTCCAGCTATCAGTTTGAGCTTTGCTAATGATTTCCTTCCCCTTCTTTTCCTTGAAGACTTCCCACAATCCGATTCATCTTTATTTGGACAACATTGATAGATGCCAAAGGTTTCCTCTCCCATAATCCCTTCATTTGGCTCCTAGTTGTTTTCTTTTCCAAATAGCAAATCTTGTTTTGCATCTTTTGATTCATCTAGTTCCAAATTTTTTTGAATCAACAATTGTTTTTCTTTCAACACTTCCCCACTCTCCTCAAATTGTGATTGGGACATACCTAGTAAATCACATATTGCCTCCAATTCTGTTAAGATGGGGTTTTATTCTCCTACAATTGGCTCCACCCCTTCAAAATTTTGATTATTTCCCTCTTGTTCCAATCTAGGATTTACCTTTGAGGCTTTTCTTGGTTCAAAAACTAAATCATCTTGAATAGATCCTCTCCTTTTTAACTGAATCTTTGAATCCTTACTATTATCAATACCCATCTGTCCATTCCCTGAGGATATTAGGGATAGTTGCAATTTGATTTCCTAGCTTAAAGCATCAAATTCACTCCTAAGATGAGTAAGTTGCTCTTTTCTTTTAGCCCTCATCTCATCTGCGAGTGAATCTCCCTCCTTATCCCTACCTTGCAACTCATCTATATGAGACTCCCTATCCTCAACTGATTTTGTATTGCCTTTTTTCAATTGTACAAATCTGCCTTCTTCAATATCAATCTCAATGTCTTCTTGTTGAGCTTGGCCTATGACATCCTCTGGAGACCGTACCTCCTATGACTTATTATCCTTGCCTTCATTTTCTTGAAGAGAGGGAGTTGTTAAGATGTTCCTGCTATCTCCACCTACTATAAATGGGGATTTACCTTTAACACTTGCTTGAAAATCCCCCCAGTTTCATAGTATCTATCTGAGTATAAGCACCCGACACTCTCATTAACTTCTGAACTTTCAGTCTGTAGTTTATTCCTTAAAAGATATTTACCAGGCTGCCTGTCATCCAACACTTTCAATTTTTGATGCCATCTACCAAATTCTAATAAAATTTCCAATTCCTTATAAACCCCTAAGTCTAAATCAACCTCCACATATATATTTGCTACATCCCCTGATTTGCCATTAAGGAAATTCTCTTCCACCCCTAGGAAGGAACCTAGGGAATCTCTTATTCTAATCAAGGATTCTCCATTCCTAAATTTTGTGGGTAACCCTACTAAACTTAGCCACATTGGTGATTTGTTAAGGTTATATTTTTAAGGATCAAAGCTAGACATCCAATTAACTCTATGAAAATAAAACCCCTTGAAGAAAATTGGTCTCCCATATAGAATTTCAATTTTCAAATTCAGCTCAATGCATTCGATTAGATAAAAGCCATTGTGAAGAGGTCAAATACTTATCTTTCTTGTGTATGAATTCCTCCACTAGTCTATTATCTCCATTTCATCTCCTCCCATGCCACACCATTTTACCAACAATGCTTCATCCTTCAACCGGTTTGCATTTGGAGTTACGAGGTCTGATGGCATCACAAAAAGCTTGCTGCCTAAGCTCTTATTTTCCTTGAATCTCCATCTTTATAATTACCTGTCCTATTGGAAACCATTTGGTTCTCCTCCCCTATACCTTTCCTCTTCCCCTGATTCTAGTTTTGATTTTGATTTAGTGACTTCCCCTATGGATAAAACCCTCCCCGGGCACTATCTATTGTGTAAAAAGGAGTCCTCAAAGCTCCAAACATCGATTCCTTTTTATTGCCACCCTTTCTACTACTAGGGACTGAATATGAGTGTTTCCTAAAGCTCTACATTACGGTCCATCCACCCTTGCCGAGTGGTATCCTATTTGGTCCAGTGATAAATTGAGGCCAATACAAAGCCAAGGAGTTGCTGGAGGAGTTTCTTGGTATCGTTTTGCCATTTGCCAATTGTTTTGTTAGGAATACTCTATTGATGGTTACTAGATTTCTGTTGCCATGCTCGACCTTGGAAGTTGCCATTTTTTAATATTTCTACTATTTCATTTTTTATTAGATGATTTATTTTTATTTAGTTTAGGTTCAGTAAGAAATATTTACATAATCATAAAACTTTTTAACAACAACCAAAAAAATATTTTCCAAAGTTCATAAATATATGATTGTAGAGATTAAACACTTTTCACATATTTGTCTAAAAAATGTTATCTTTTTGTGATTGGACAAAACATTTTGTCACGAGGCAAGAACATCTTTAATAAGTCTAAACCATGTGACGTGTGGCATTGGTATTTTATAAATTTGAAGTAATTTAAAAAAAATAAATTGTTGAATTAAAATTATTGTATCTGATTGTAAACTATTATTCATTGTTATTATTAATATTTGTCGTTAGGCTAGTACTATTACAATCACTTTTTGTTAACTCGTTATTATTAAACAATTTCTCCACCAATTAGAATTGTTAATTTTTTCGGTTGATTTTGTTTTCATTTTTTAAAAGTTAAGAAGCATGATTTTTAAGTTTCTAAATTATAAAAATTATTTTTCTAGAATGTACTTGGTTAAAAAAATGGATCTTATGGGCTGAATTTCATGGATCCACTATGTAAATGTTATTTTTGAAGTAACTTCTATATTTTTGTCTTTTATATCTTGTAATTTTCATTAGACTAAAGTGAAAGTTAAAATGATCTAATATAATCATAAGTAAATATAATACATATAATATTATTATTAATAATATATTAAATAAATTTGGGTTGACCCCACAAAATGACAGTATGTCACGAGCCCTGTTGATAGGACAGTCTTGTGTTCGTTTCTCTTGCCTTGGATAGTCAATTTCGTTGTCTTTGACACTTAGATTACAAACTTTGTTGTTCAAGGTGTTAAGCCCTCAAAATTGCTACAATCATGCATAGGTCTTTCAAATGATGTTAGTGAAGACGACATGTGTGTGATCTTACAGTGTTGGTAGTCTGATTTGTAGTCAATGATGCCACAAAGGTGTTAATACCTTGTGTTGTGCTTGAGACAGAGAATTTAGCCAAAGAATTAAGGCAGAGCCCCCTATCAATGTAGGAAGGTTGAGCTGGAGTAATAAGGAGATTCATGGAGCGATAAGGATCGAGAGCTAAGGAGCCTCTACTAGAGAGATAAGGAAATAGAAGGAAAGGAGTGATAAGGTGATTGGAGTGATAAGGAGCCCCTGTTGGAGAGATAAGGAGATAGAAGGAAATGAGTGATAAGGTGATCATAGTGACAAGGAGTCATAGTTGGAGAGATAAGGAGTTAGGAAGGAATAAAGTGATAAGGTGATCAGAGATAAGGAGTCATATTTGGAGAGAAAAGGAGTTAGGAAGGACTATAGTGATAAGGCACCCCAGAGATGAAGGAGAATTGATTTTAGCAAGAGATAAATTAGGGAGGTGTTAATGCCTCAGTAGGTCAAAATTAGCATGTGGGGATGGGGTCCCCCATTGTGACCCTATTGGTTCATAGCTCTAGACAAAAGTGATTACTAATTAAAAAAAAAATACATTAAATAAATTTGAAGGATTAAATTTAATCTAAATCTTTTAAAACTTTATATACATTATATAAAATAGAAAATACAAATTAATAATATTATTTTAGCTATGTTAGGGTTATCCTCATGCAATACATTATTATAAAATTTTGATAGTGAAATAATATTATTAATATAATAAGCGAATGGCGGCATTTGAAGGCAACAGGAGTGACAACGGCAACAGGAGCAAGGATGCCGATATGTGAGGTTTGGGCATTTAGGCTGCGAAGATTCCAAATCAAAACAAAGTCACCCCAAAGATAGGTTCATGGAGCGATGAAGCAGGTAGGTTTCAACCCTGTCAGAAACTGGCTAACTCTAGGAGAAAAGACATTTTGCATGGAGACTGATATTTTAGACCGTAGATGAATTATGGAAATCTGTATTCGAGTGGCAATTAGTGCCCTATTGACCCGCTAAAATGGAAGGAAAATGGTTTCATCTGGAATAACAAAGGTTGGTTTCGCAAGGCCGAGTATCTTGCTTCTGAGTTTCCCCGAAACTGGCAACCATTGCCTGAATCTAGTATCCCTTGGTGTGGCAATCGAGCAAGGCAATCCACATTTTGAACCCAATATGGTCCCTCTGAAATCTCATGGTAATTTCCAAATGTGGAATGGGCGTTTCAGGCAAGTCAACTCTAGGGTGAACCATTCCAAGTTTTGGAGATCCAATTTTCATCCTAAAAATCGGAACCCTTGTTCAGATCGAGTGGGAAATACTGATTTCTGAGGATGAACCTTTCCCCCTCATCGTCCCCATCATCCTAAACTGGTAAGAAAAACTTTAAGACCTACTATATTTTTGGATGAAAATAAAATTAATTCTGCTAGGTCAAATTTGCTTGAGTTTTGCTTTTTCATCAAGTGGGGATGTGGAAAACAGGTTAAGGGTAACTTTGAATCCTGGTGTAGAGCACAATGGGGAAAGAATATTAACATCAATATTCTCCCAAATGACTTCTATATGATCAAATTTATGAGTAATGAGGAGAAATGTCAAGCTAAAACAAAGGTCCATATATCTTGGATGGTATTGAAGTTCACATCATTGAATGGCAGCCCAATTTCAATCCCCAGACTCATGTATTACCGAACAATAAGGTATGGATAAGACTCTATAATTGTCCCTTAGATTAATGGAATATTGATGTCATTAAGGATATATGCAAAGATCTTGGCACATTTGTATTGGTTGATGACATTTTGGAGGACAAAATATGGGGAAGCTTCCTCAGAATATGCGTTTGCACAGATCAAATCACCAAGATCCCCAAAGAAGTTAAAATGATTGGTGTAGGGAAGTTCTAGATCCAAAAGATTGATAGAGAAGATTAGTTGCATATTTTCCCTAAATGCTTCTCCTTGGATCACACCGGCTTTGGTTGTGATGTTTCGACTACGATATAGAAAAGTTGTTCCTGTATGCAATTTCCTATTGAAGAAAATCTGCAATCAGAACCTCCTATCTCCACTGATACTGGGGAGGATTTTGGAAATGAAATTCATGAAAATGAGAACATTCCCTTGACTAAGGCAACTCCTTTGAACATATCTCCTCCCTCCTCTGTTCAAAGTGAGAGCCAACAAGATCTACTCATGCTTCTGGAAAAGACTAAAACCTTACAGGTGGATATTGAAACTAAACTAGCGGATTCGCTACCATCCTCTCCTCTTGGGATTGGGAGTCAGCTGGTAATTCAAGACTGCAAAATTTACACTCAGGAAAAGGACACTACTAGAAATCTGGGGGAGATGGGAGATAAGATTTTCTCTTCGCTGGGTATTGAGTTGGAAGATGGAAAAATTGAGTCTTCCTCTTCGGAGTGGGAAGAAGACTTTGAGCCTGACTCTGATCTTATATTGGAGGATTCCACAAAAGGTTTTGGGAAGTCAGATTCAACCTTTGACAAACCAAACTTCAAGCCAAAAGGAATGCGGGGGCGCAAGTCAAAAAAAAAATGCTAGCAATTGCTGGTGCAACTAGTGGTCAAACCAAACTTAATTTAGGGAAGGGAAACGACCTTCCCCAGAAGCAATGAAACTCTTATCTTGGAATGTCAGGGGCATCAATGCCCCTGACAAATGGCACTTGATTAAGCGCTATATTGATGACACCAAAGGAGATATCTAGCTACTACAAGAGACTAAATGGAGTAAGTCTAAGATTGATGCAAAAATGAGAGTTTGGAAACAATGGAATGGTCTGTTTAGGCAATCAGATGGAGCCTCTGGTGGCTTGGGAATCATCTGAGAATCCCATGAATGTTAGGATCTCTCTTGCTGGGGAAGACAAGTATTGGAAAAATTGTTTGGTAACTATACTAAGACGGAATGAGAATTTCAATCTCTTTAATGTCTATGGACCATCTTCTATTGGAGATAAACGTGCTCTCTGGGATCTTTTAGCTATTAGACTTTGCAGTATTACCGAAGGCAGTTGTGTGGTTGCTAGGGACTTCAATGTGATCCTTTTTGGAAATGAAAAAAGTGGGGGCATTTAGAGGAATGGTACGTCCCAGAAGGTTTTTTTGGAATTTGTTGAGAAGAATCACCTAATAGACATTGTTCCTAAAAATGGAATTTTCACATGGATGAACATGAGATCGGGTTTTACTAATATTGCTGAACAACTAGACCAGTTTCTTGTTACTGGTGATTGGCTAGGACAAAATCTTGTAATAGAGTCATCGATTCTCCCGCTTATTGGATCAGATCACTACCCAATCTATCTGGAGGTCACCAAGGGACAATCGGAGGGAGGTACCCCTTTCCGATTTGAGAAAATGTGGCTCAGAGTGCCTGAGCTATATGATCTTATATCTGTTTGGTGGAATGAACTGGTTCTAGGGAATAATTCAAGATTATTCATACTCAATAAGAAGCTCAAGTATATTAAGGTTAAGATCAAAGAATGGAATATGAGCCATTTCGAGAATATTCATATGGAGAAATTAAGAATTAAGGTTGAGTTGGAAGAAATAACCAATTTTGTTATTACTTTAGGAATGAATGAGGATTTGTTTATCAAAGAAAAATCCCTCAAATTTGATCTAAATGAAATCCTTCGGTGTGAGGAAATTCATTGGTGACAAAAAACAAGGGAGTTATGGCTTAAGGAAGGTGACAAAAAAACCAAATTCTTCCATAGATCGGCCATTGTCATTCGCAATAGGAACAAAATATCAAAGGTTAAGAGACCGGATGGAAACATTGTCAGAAACTATGAGGCCATTGCGTAGGAAGCTATAAGATTCTTTGAATCTTTGATGAATGGTGGTTGCCAGAATGGTCATGAAGCAAGAGTCAGACTTCTTAACTCAATCCCATATAATATGTGATAGTCAAAATGCAGCTCTCTTTAATCCTATTACAATTGATTAAGTAAGGAAAATTACCTTCCAGCTGAATCCTGATAAGACTCCTGGCCCTGATGGCTTCCCTATGACTTTCTTCCAACAATTCTAGGATATCAGTGCTCGAGATCTACACCTAGCAGTAGAAGAATCAAGAAAGAAAATGACTATGTTAGGTGCTATTAATCACACCTTTTTGGCTTTAATCCCGAAAAAGAAAACCCCTCAACAAATGAGTGATTTTAGGCCCACTGCTTTATGCAACACGGTCTATAAGATTGTAACAAAGATCATTGCCAATAGATTGAAGCCCCTCCTTAAACACATCATATCGGATGAACAAAGTGGATTTGCCCCTGGAAGATCCATTATGGAAGGCATTATCATTGCCCATGGAACGCTTCACACGGCTAGGAAAACCAAGGATTCCTGCATGATTTTAAAACTGGATATTCTGAAAGCTTATGATATGGTGGATAGAGGTTTCTTAATTGAAGTATTAAATAAATTTGGTTTTTGCAAGGAATGGATCACATGGGTCACAAGTTGTTTATCATCCCCCAAATTCTCCATTTTGGTTAATGGGTCATGTCATGGCTTCTTTTCCACTTCAAGAGGTATATGATAAGGTGATCCAATGTCACCATTTTTGTTTATCATAATGGCTGAAGCCTTAGGTCGATCAATAAGATCTCTTCAACAAGATGATCGATGACTTGGAGTCAATGTGGCAACAGGGGTTAAAAAAATGATTCACTTGTAGTTTGCTGATGATACCATTCTGTTTGGCTCGGCTTGTAGGAGAGAGGCAAGGACAATAAAATCATGCCTCGATGATTACTATATGGCTTCTAGGCAAAAAATCAATTGGAACAAATCTGAAGTGTTTTTTGTCAACACTCTGATTAACTTGCAAGGTGTCTTATCAAGGATTCTTAATCTCAGAGTTGCAAACTTCCCAAGGAAATTTCTTGGAACCCCCCTCTTCATTGGCAGTAACAGAACTTGCTATTGGAAGCATCTTATTGATAAGTGCAAATCCAAGCTTGCAAATTGGAAAGGCAAGTGGTTATCCTTTGCTAGGAAACTCACTATGATAAAATCGATCCTCTCTATGCTATCGATTTTTTCCATGGTGTGTCTGAGATTACCGATGGCAATTGAAGACGAATTGATCTCTATAATGAGAAATTTCCTATGGAATGGCTCAGATGACAAAGGGAAATCTCCTCTAATAGATTTGAGAAAGATCTGCCAACCAAAAAAGGCAGGGGGTGCTGGCATTCGATAAATTTCGATTATGAATTTACCTATGGGTGCTAAATTGGTTTGGGAAATTTGCAGTGGTGGTAAACAAAAATGGGTAAGGATTCTAAAACATAAATATTTGAACTCCCTAGAGCCAAAAAGGATTCTCACTATAAACAACCCCCCTAGAGGTTCAACCATCTGGAATTTTATTGTGGAAAGCAAGGAAATCATAAGTGATCAGGTTACCTGGGATGTCAGGAATGGAAGGGATGCCTCCTTTTGGATTGATTCTTGGGCTGGTGAAGCTGCCTTATGTATCAACCCTTCTCTGCAACCTATTATGGTAGATACTTGTCACCTCTGGGGTCATAATATCTATGATTATGGTTACCCTATTCAAGAAAATGCCATTGCTAAGTGGAAATGGAACTCCTTGGATCCCTTGGACTTGGATCAGCACTAGAAAGACTTGTTTGCCGACATTCTCAACAAAAGGGTTATTGTCCCTTCCCTTGATAATGACATTATTAGGTGGTGCGGTTCCTCTGATGGTAAATACAAGGTATGTTTTGGTTACAAATTGAAAGAAGCGGCTATAGACAAAAAAGATTGGCCTGCTAATCTTTTTTGGCATCGACATCTCCTACCCAGAGCAGGTTCATTTACCTAGCTAGCTTGTTAAAGAAAGATTCTAACTAATTAAAGACTCCATTCAATGGGCATCAATGGACCTAGTAGATGCATTTATGTAAATAGAAAGAAGAGACTACAAATCATCTACTTCTCCATTGCAAGTTCTCAAGTCACTATTGGTGGCATTTCATGGGAAAATTGAGAATCTTTGGCCCCTTTCCATCAGGGCTGGATGAGTGGTTTCTGCAATGGCCTAAACCAAAAGGAAAGGCTATATTTGCTGATTTACTTTATATTTTACCATCTCTTTTGATTTGGGAAATTTGGAAAGAAAGGAATCACAAAATTTTCCAGGGTAAAGAGATGAGCTTGATGACTCTATGTGGGAAAATTGAGAACCATCTGACTGAGCTCCTGAATGAGGCTTCTCAATCCAAATCATTAAAGAAAAATATATATATGGACTGGGATTGGAAGATTAAGCTAGTACTTCCAAATCTGCTCATTCCACCGCTTTTTGGCAAGGGATCCCCGGTGGATAAGGTCATTCCAAGATTGGGTGTTAAATGGGAAGTGCTAGAGCCTGGGTGGTTTAAGGTAAACTTCAATGGTGCTTCTGCTCATAACCTGGGTCAAAGTGGTATTGGGTTGTATATTGAGGAATTTTGATGGTATTTGTATAAAAGAAATCTCTGAAAATATTGGAGTTGCTACTAAAAAAGAAGCTGAATTCAGAGTGACTTTCAGAGGACTGCAACTAGGGATGGAGCTTGGGGTGCAGAGAATTGACTCACTAAATATGGTTAATGCTATCCAATGTAACAACACCCCTATTTGGCACCTTAACCAGTGTCTTCAACTGGTTCTGGTGCTGCTAGCCACCTTTGATGAATTTTGGATTAGCCATATCTATAGGGAAGGCAATGGAGAGGTTGACAGACTCTCTAAAATGGTGATTGTTGATGGTGACCCCGCTAGGCACTCTGATTGGGTGTTTATGACTAGTTTGTTATCCTAGATGAGCTCCACCGATTGATATGGTCCAATTATCTTGCCAGTAATGGTGCTTTCTGGTTGAGTTTGTCGGTTGTGGTCTCAACTGATTGTCTTCTCCTTTCGGCTGATATGTTTCTTTGATTGACCTATCGGTGATGGTGCTAACTAGTTGTATTTCCTCCACCGATTGATATGGAATCTCGACTATCTTATCGGTGGTGGTGTTCACCAGTTGAGTTACTTGCCGGTTGCGTTCTCCATTTATCCTTTCGGTTGAGATGTTTCTCCAATTGACCTACCGGTGTTGGCGCAAACTGGTTGTATTGCCTCCCCAGTTGGGTCTTTATATTTTTACTTAACCTAATGGTCATGGTTCTCAGTGGATTGATCGATCGATTGATTTGGTTCACCAGTTAAGGTTTCTTCTTGCCACTGAGACGTGGCTCTCTACCATCAATATTGGTTTGTGCTGGTATGCGCTCCATGGCAATTGGACATGTGTGAACTTTTAATTGATATCTAGTTACAACTAGATCCTGTCAGGATATGCCTATAATTACTTGATGGATAAAGACAGTCAAAATTAAGTTGATAAACTTTGTCTCAGAAGTTGATTCGACACTGTCACTTCACGTGTGTGTGTATTCAACAGGCATGAACTACTTGTCTGGTGCCTGTATCCCTTGGTTTGATGTCTTGCTACTTAACAAAGGAATGCCCTCATTTCCCCATCAAACATTTGCTTTCTTCGCTTGGTGACTTGTAATGGAATCCCCAATTATCCTTGAAGCTACATGTCGACAGATGGCCTTCCTGGGAGAAATCATTGACAAACGTTTGCAGGAGGTCCTCTACTCTTGACACCCTCTTATTCTTCACAGCCTTAAAATGATACTAGGGAAGGAATTCCTTATGGCTTATCATAGGTACAGAGCCAATGCCGATATCCCGACCTTTTTCCTTGCAATGGTGATATACATGGGGACTAGCAAGAAGAGAGCGAAGCTTTTAACTCAAATGTTGTTAAAACACCGCATGCTGGGGGAAATTGATGCCGCGTTGGACAATATTGATGGCAACCTGAGAATACCGCTTCCCCAAAATTACTATATGTCCTTGGGAAATGGGGCGGAGGTGAGAAAGTTTGTGGGGTGGAGGTGAGAAAGTTTGTGATTGTGAACTCTTTGGACTATGATTCTCTTCAAGAAACTTGGCCTGCCATTACTAGGAATATTGAATTTCCATTTAAGGCAGCAAGAATTCAAAATGGCTTCATGTCGGAATGGAGGAAAAAATATCTTTGCGATGAAGGGTTAGCGGGTGTAGAAGGATTTGGCATTCTGGAGAATGAAGATTTGGTTGATGGCAATGTCTGGGGGTTTGGGCTTGGCGAGGAGTGGTTCCCAAATGACTACCGACTCCCTAGGGAGAAGGTTGAATTGATGACTCACTCGACTTGTGGCATTGAATGCCTAATAATCCTGGATGCGACTCGTGCTCCTGTGGATGATGACTCTAAAGACTCCCAATGATTCTAGTTGTGTCACCTTTCTCATGTTTCTCTATTTTCTGGTTATTGTTTTTTTTGGTTGAAGGCCCATGGCCAGTTCTATTATCTACTTCCAGTGGTTGTCGACTGGTGTTTTGTACTTGTCCAGCCTCCATTGCTGGTTTCTACTTGTATGAGGAATGAAGCTAGGGTAAGGGGTTTTCTTCTTGGTTCTTTCCCCCTACTGCTCTCTCTGAACCAGGCCTTGTATTCTCCTATTTTGATTAATACAAGGGTGCCACCCCTCTGCAACTGTTTACTTATTAAAAAAAAAAATTATTAATATAATAATAATATAAACTATATCACAATATAAATTAAATTAGGAAATGAAGCACAGAGGACCTCTCCAATGTCGGCTATGGATGAGAAATGTATCTTCTTAGTTTCCTCACTATAGGAGATGGGGGAGTGAGAAGGAGCCTACAAATTCACAGTATTGGAATGACCACAAGAGTAAACATTATACTAATTAGGAAGAGGAGACCAAGAATTTCAAATTTAGTCTAGGACAAGCCCTAATTAGAGATCTGGTGGTCTTCTGAAAGGATGGGGGCTGAAGGTTAATAGGGGGGTTTACAGACATGCTACATGGGCACGAGAGGAATCAAAAAGTGTGATAATGGTATAGAATCAGAAAGGGACTTGGAAATGGAAAACAAAAACATGGGGAGGAGGAGGTCCATGGCGGAATAGAGTTATCAAAGGAGATAAGCAGAAAACAGACCCTCGATATGTCAAGAGAATTGGTAGTAAGTTGGTAGTGCTACCCCCAAACCTTTTGAAGTCATTGACAAAAAGTTTGAAGGACAAAGCATTGTTTGTCATGGAATGGTGGAAAGAACCTTTCCCAAGCAAGTTGAGTATTTTCCCTCTCCAAAATGATTTCTTTTTAATAGAATGCATATATCAAAATTTAAAAATGGAACTCCTCTATAGACTTCCAATTTTTTTAATAAAGGATCTAGTTTCAATAGGTTAAACTAGAACCCTAGCTTTGACCCATGTAAACATTATTTTAGCAAAAAAACAAACTTGGATTAGTTTGATTGGCCTCGTGGTAGAATTGTAGCATGAAGAAACATTAGTTAGAATTGGAGATTCTTTGGGAGCATGTTTAGGAATAGAAGAGGAATTTTTAATGGAAATTTGGGAGATGTAGTTAACCTATATGTAGAGATAGATTCAAACATGGAGATCTACAAATAAATAGAGATCTTATTTGAGTTTGGAAAATGGAAGCAAATAATTGAAGTGTTGAAGAATAGAACTCTTGGAAAATGTTTATTGAGGGAAGCCATGAAAATAGGGAGTTCTTCCAACACTCATGGAATAAGTGATCCCTTATCTTGAAAGAGGATCTGCAGAGTAACATGGAACAAACAAGAAAGGGAAAGTGTTATGGAGTTTCTGAAGGCGAAAAAATACAAACAATAGGAGATTTGAAGGATGATGATTCGTAGATGGTGAAGGGAGTTAGGGGGAATGATCCTAGTAGTCATTTAGATTAAGAAGAGGGATCAACTCAAATGGCTCGTGGGGCTAGTTCATATATTATAAAGGTTAAGAGTCTAGGGACCAATGGTATAGAAGGAACTTTGGAGGCTTCAAGACAAAGCATGAATCATGACTTGGAGAGGAATGAAGAGGCTTATTCAAAGTTTGAGAAGAATGTCATAAGAGTAATGACTCTTGAAGAACTTAATGAATTAAAGAGGGATAGTGAGACCTTAAATGAAGAAATAAATTTACAAGTGTCTCTCCTCAACAAAGAAGGGAGGACATGCATTAATCAAGGGAATCCGATGTCTTTGGAGGATCCTCACAATGAGTTGGGTTGGAGCAATAAGGACAATGTCTCATTAGAAGACTCCCAAATAGGGAATGCAAATAAAGAGCGAGTGTCTGAGAAAATTATGGAGACCTTAGGATTTGAAAATAAATCCACAGAACTAGAAGTGGTGTGTGAATTCTTAGGATTATCTCCATCAACAAACATGAATTCGAAGGAGTTAAGAGAAGCAAATCTCAAAATGATTCAAAGAGTTTTGGAGAATGAGGGGATTGAAGAAATGGAGCAGAAGCTCCCTATTGATGTAAAAAATCATGTAATAATGGAGGAAGAAGAAGGTGGGGATGAATGTTTGGGGTTATGTCAATGCTACCCACAGAGGGAGAAACCAGATTGTGGGAAAGTAGCAAGGAAATATAGAGGTAGGAAATCCTTAGCAGAACTCAGGTTGAAGGATGTATTTGCAGTTGACCAAACCAAGATAACCACACTATTCAATGTAGGGAAGGGGAAGAATCTTCCCAAGGAATCATGAATTTACTAACATGGAATATTAGGCCCTTAAAATTAAGCATGACATTAAAAGGATTCAAGAAGAGGCTATTTTATTACAAGAAACCAAATTGAATAAGGAGGAAATGGATGGGTTTAGGGATTTAGGAGGTAAAGGTAGTTCATGCAAAAGGGGCTTCAAGAGGAATTGCTACTCTATGGAATCCAAGGAAGGTCGATTTTGAAATGCTACTAGAGAGGAGTAATTAGATGGAAGGATATATAAAGAGCATCAACAGTTGTGTTGATTCAAATTGATTAATGTTTATGGACCCACTCCAATTGATAAAAGAAGGAAACTATGGAGAGATATAGATGAGTATGTCAACAATGATTATTTTTTGCATAAGTTTATAGGCGGAGACTTAAATTCCATACTGCATCTTTTAGAAAAAAGGGTTGAATTTAGAGGGAGTTGCAACCACAAGTTGATTTCAGGGATTGGGTAATATGGAACATCCTTTTGAAAATTAAGTGTGAGAATGACATCTTCACATGGAACAACTGTCAGGAAGGTTTTATCTATATTTCAGAGAAACTGGATAGGTTTTTCTTTAGGGGAGATTTGGCATCCTTTCAAGATGAAATGGCCTCCTCAATAATGGCTCAAGTAAGATCAGATAATTATCTAATATTAATTACTATTGATGAGGAACATAGACCCATTAGCAACCCCTTTAAATTTGAGAATATGTGGATGAAGAATAGTTATTATTTTGACCTAATTGAAAATTGGTGGAAAGAGGAAAGTTTTGTTGGATCTAAACTTCTTTGCTTTGTATCCAAAATTAAGACTCTAAAACAAAAATTATTAAAGTGGAACAAAGAACATTTCAAAAATATTTTCACAAAGAAAAAGGAGATGGAGGATGAACTGATGTTAGTCACTAAAGATGTCATCAAGTTAAGAATGGATACAGATCAATGTGAGAAATAAAATATGTTGCTCACTGAATATCATGATGTATTAGCTAAAGAATAAATATTTTGGAACCAGAAATCCAGGGAAACATGGATAGAAGAGGGGGACATCAACTCAAAAAAATTTCATGATAGTACCAAATTTAGGAGGGGCATTAACAAAATTCTTAGTATCAGGAAAGAGGATGGATCAGTGGTTGATAAGCCAGAGGAAGTAGCAAAAGAAGGGGTTTCTTACTTCAAAGAAAATTTTAGTAATTGGGAGGGATCCAACTTAGTGGATCAATCAAAATTATTGAATAGTATCCCCAACAAGATTTTAGAGATTTAGAACCATAAGCTGATAGAGAAGTTCTCAAAGTCAGGGATTCACACAACCTTATTTCAATTACACCGAGACAAGGTCCCTAGACCAGATGGATTCCCTGCTGATTTTTATTAGAAATGTTGGCATATCTTGGGGTAGGAAATCGTGGAAGCTCTTGAAGCGAATAGAAATGGGGGGATATTCTTGAATGAAATTAATAATACAGTTTTAGTATTGATCCCCAAGAAAGAGGTCAAAAGAGGATTAGAAGATTTCGGTCCAATTTCCTTATGCAATACAATATATAAGGTTTTGTTAAAAGCATTCGCAAACTATCTTAAAATATTATTTCCACAGATTATTTCTGAGGAGCAATCAAGATTTGTGTCGGGAAGATATATTTTAGATGGAGTTATTATAGCATAGGAGGCCATACATTCTATCCAAATTAATAAAACTCCAAGCATGCTGATCAAATTAGAAATTAAAAAAGCTTATGATAAAGTAGACTGGAGATTCTTATGTAAATGTCTAGAAGCTTTTGGATTCAATAAATAGTGGATAGAATTGGTCTTTTATTGTATATATAATCCAAAACATTCATTGATTATTAATGGCTCTCCAAAGGGTTTTTTGAGGCTTCTAGGGGATTAAGACAAGGAAATCCGCTATACCCTTTTCTATTCATTATCATGGTAGAGGATTTGGGTAGAAGTATTAAGAAAGCCCAATTAGTTGGAAATATTAAAGGAATCGGTATTACCAAGAATATCCCTATTGTCTCCCATCAATAGTTTACCAATGACACAATTCTTCTAGGAGATGGTTCTTTGCAGAAGACCACAAACTTTAAAGTCTTTCAGAGAAGTATACCAATGCATTAGGACAACATATCAACATTGAAAAATCAGAAGGTTTCTTTGTCTATCTACAATCATGGATGGAAGTAGAGATTTTGAGAATCTTAAGGTTTTGAAAGTGTTCTCTTCCTTGCAAATACTTAGGTCTTCCCATTGAAAGTGGAACCAGGTCAACAAGACTTTGGGATCCTTTAGAAGAAATTTGATGTATACGAAAATTTCAACTTGGAAAGGTAGATGGATGACATGGTCAAGGAGAGTGGTAATGCTTAAGGTAGTTTTATTAGTTTTACCAATATATCTCATGTCCTACTTAGTATTACCAGTTAGGGCCAATGAGAAGATAATTAAGAAAATGAGATCCTTTTTCTAGAAAGGGTTGGCAGAGAAGAAAAAATGGCATTAATAGCTTCGGATTCCATTTGCAAACCCAAAGAGAATTGGGGGGGGGTGCGCGTTGGTTTGAGGAAACAAATTTGGCAAAATAGGGCATTAGGAGCTAAATTGATTTGGAAAATGTATGAGTAGCCACATCTCAAATGGGTTAATATCTTGTAGAAAAAATACTTAATAGGTGATGATCTAGAGACAATATTTAGAATGGATAATCCACCCAGAGGCTCAAGAGTTTGTATTTTCATTTTAATGTGTAGAGGGTTGATCATGGAGAAATTGACTTGGGATGTAGTTGATGGTTCCAAGGTGTTATTTTGGAATTATTCTTGGGGTGGTTACTCCCCAATTAGCTCCTCTATGGATACAGTCAAATTAAGAGAAATCTTGGAGAGAAGATGGGGTCTTCATGTGCAAGATTACGTGAGGTTTGATGTAGAAGGAAAAGCATTAGGATGAGAATGGAAATCCTTTTAGGATCTCCAAGTCGCCAAGGAGGATATTTAGTAGCTTAATGAGATCCTTCAAGGTAGATCCCTAGATTTAAAAGATTCTAGGGACAAACTGGTGTGAGCTGGGGCTAAATCAGGGTCCTACAATGCCAAAGATGGGTATATGAAACTCATAAAACAACAAAATTGATGATAGTCTGATCTACCTTTACAGTTATGTTGGAGTAAATGGTGTTTGCCTAAAGTAGGGATTTTTACTTGGGCAATATTAAAAGGAAGAATTCTCATAGCGGAGTGGTTTAGGAGAATTGGTTTCAAGGGCCCATCTAGATGTGTATTATATGAGCAGGAGGAAGAGACAATTAATCATCTATTTTTACACTACCCTTACTCCCTAAAATCTTGGCAGTGGTTGTGTGCTAAACTGGGATGGTCCACGACATTGCCTTTAGACATTTTGAACCTTTTCCAAAGTTGGTTGTTGCTTAACATGGCAGAGCCATATAATGGTTTGTGGTTCGCTAGTCCTTCTATCATGGTATGGTAAATCTAGAAAGAAACATGATGATTTTCAAAGGAGAAAAGATGCAAGGAGAAAGTATTCTTAACAAAATAGAATCAACTATAGTGGAAGTGGTTAATAGTAGGAATGAAAAAGATTCTCACAAACATTCTAGATTCATTTATTGGGATGGTATGACAATAGGTAGATGGAATGGTCTCAAAGTCCCTCAATTCTTTGGTAAAGGGGGGAAAGAGAGAAAGCAAGATAGATTGGATTTCACTTGGGAACCCCCTTGGGAGGGTTGGAACAAATTAAATTTTGATGGAGTAGCGAGAGGGAATCCTAGAATATCTAGAGAAGGGTGTGTTATTCATCATTGGGATGGAGTCAATATTGCCAGTTTGGCAAGTCCTTTGGATCAAGAGACAAATAATGTAGCTGAATTTCAAGCTGTGCTGATAAGATTGATGAAGTGTAAGAATTTAGGTATCCAAAGGCTAGTTATTGAGGGAGAATCAACTATAGTGATAAATGCTTTAAGAAGAGAATCGACTCCAAACTAGAAATTAAATGCTCTACTTGGAAGAGCAATGGAAATTATTGGCTCCTTTGAAGCAGTTATGTTCAATCACATATACCAAGAAGGTAACTGTATGGCTGATGAGCTTGCCAATAAGGGAGCAGACATTGAATGGATAGAGTTTAATAACTTGGAATGAGTTGTTATGTATTTTTATCTCAAGAAAGTCTATTTAGTCTATTTAGACTAAAATGTTACTATTTAATCCAACTTTTTAATCTAATCTCCAGGCTAAGTTGTTTTCCCTATTATTTGGTAGGAAGTCAAAAATTCAAATTGCACACAAGTGGTGTGTGGGGCCCAATGAGCTCGTCGTTGACTAATGTGGAGCAACAACTCAATAGCCTCTTAATCCCTTAGTCATCCTTTCATGACACATTGAACTGATATGATGGGTCATCGTGATTTGCTGGTTTTTGAATTACATTGATTTGGTTATACCCTTTTCCCAGGGCGTCAACAATAGTGAGTTGGCTCACCACTTCAACAACGGATGATTTTGCATGGTTGCATGTTCCTAAGCTCTCTATAAAGATTGTATCAGATTTGAAGTGATGGGAGAGTTTTTGCATTTATTCTACTTTATGGAAACTTGCCAAGGAAGTTGTTCAAAGGCATTCTTAAATACATTGGGAGTTGGTGTTAAGTCATATTTTCCTATGCATATCAATTTTCCACTATGTTTTGGCACAAGATGGACTCAAATATTCAATTGGTAGTGAGAAAAAGGCAAATAGCCTTTTTGGGGGCCATCATCGATAAGAGATTGAAATAAATTACAATTTTTTTGCATGAATTGTTCATTCATGCTTTGCGAAAAATTCTAGGGGTTGAGTTTCTATTCTTGGACCATAGATACTGAGTGAATCCTGATATCCTAGCTTTCTTCCTAGCCACGATGCTCAACATGGAGGAAATAATGGTTGTGGCTTAGATTTTATACAATAGAGTGTTTAAAAATGACTTCCTTGGGGATTTGGAGAGGGTCCTTTAGGAAATCGATCACAACCTAACCATCCTGCATGCTTCTAACTTTGGAATGCAAATGAGAGGGGGGGTTCTAGCCCCTCGACTCCCCATCTTATACATTGCCAACAAGGCCTTATGGGAGGTGAGGAAGCCAGTGATAAGAATGAGTCTATATTTTCTGAAGTGTCTGATGATCTTTGTAGAGGATATCTCTCTTGTGGCGGCGATAGGTGATGGATTGGATATTCAAGCTCCATGGCTACAGAACTATAAAATTTTGATGGGTATGCGAGATGATGATTATGTCTCTTCGAGCAGTGATAGTTCAAATGAGGAGCCGATGGAAGCTGTGGATGTGTCACTTGTTCCAGGTCGCTAAAGGGTTCTCTATTGATTTTAGTTGGTCTTATCAGAAATTTTGTTCCATATCTATATCTTTTTCATGTTCTTAGGAAGGTTTATATATAGGGCTAGTTGTTTAGTCTATGTAATAGACAAGTGTTTTGATGTGATGCTTGTCTGCTTATCCCTCTACAGTGGTTGTTATATCTAGTCGATAGGTGGTTTGTGAATATGGCCATTAGTCTAAAGAGTATTTTGATCATGATTCCGGTCTCTAGTTGTGGCTAGACATAGCCCAATTTTTCTATATGACAGAAGATTGTAATTACATTTCTATATATTAATATAAATCGCGGCTAGGGCCTTTTATCAAGCAAAAAAAAAAAAAAATTAAAAATTAAATATGGCAGCAATACTAGAATTGTTAGATCAGTTGCCAATAGTGTCATACTTCAATATTTCTCTAGAAGGGATTGTGCTTGAGCTGCTACCAGTTATTACTTGAGTCTTTAGTGCAATAGGCTCTAAATTTGCAAAATCACTCTCTGTAATGCAATGGCTCCTTTGAGTTTCCTACAAATTAAATGAACTGAGAAGGTAAAAAATTAATGGAGAAAGAAATAATGCTCAAGACAAATGGAAAAATATATCGCTATTGGGTGTGTGTAGGATCAGGGGGGTCCAAACTAGGCCCTTAAGTTACAATGAAATTTCAGAAAATCAGAGAGGCAATTTGACATAAAAATTTGAATAGGTTATTAACATAATTTGAAAAATGTGTAAGAACAAAATTTGTAGCAAATTGAATCTAGTTTCTAAGATACTAGTTGTTTTTTGAAAAAAATTAAATCTATTTGGTGAAAAATTGAAATTTCAATGTAGTAGTACTAAAATTTCAGGAAAAAAATAAAATGCAAGTGTATGTCTGCGGAACATAAGTACAGTCAAAACATATTATTTTTTTCTGAAATTTTTAATATAAGTAAAGGACACATGTCAGAATGGTCACATTTTTTTTGTAATTTTTTGGCAAGTAAATAATTAATTATGAATTTTTTATTAAAACCTTTTAAAAATAAAAAAAATGTGTTTATCTGCAGACCATAACTTGGTAAAAAATGCATGAAATTTAATGCTTTTTTTATTCCTATAGTAGATGAACCATAATATGTGCAACAATTTTTGGATTTAAAAAATATTTAAACATTTTTTTTTATTGGTAATAAATTTTGTATTTATTAATATATCACCTACAAAAGTATTACATCTCAAAATTTCAAAATACCTAAATTTACAGGCAATCAAGAACAAAACCCACCCCCTATAAGAACTTTTCAATCAACTCCTATACTAATAGGTGGCATTTCTTCACAATAGCGCCACCACACCAGCAGAACAACAAAAGAGGAAAACAACATGAACACTTGACAACACCAGACATTTACAATAAGCCCTACCCCCCTGAGATCACTAAACATATACATATTACTAGTTGTCTTACATTACAAAATCACCATTACTACAATTGACGGGGTTTCCACCAAAATTACCAAAATTGAAACCCACACACCATCCTTCTAGAAGAAAATTTCAGCCCAAGAACCAAGAGCCCACAGACCCAACACAAAAAACCATTCAAATCATAGAATTATTTTCACATGTACAAAACAAAGAAGGAAAAGCCGAGGAAACACCCCTTGTGAACAAAGGGAAAGACTGTTGTGCCACAATTAGGGCAAATTCACCGCAACGTCACTCGACCCATCACCCGCATTGCAACCTCCACCACCCTCCAAGTCAACCACCACATTCAACCTCCTCACCTTGGTTGAGATAAAACGTCACCCACCCAACACTTGCCTCTTACCCTTTCTTCTACTATTATTTTTTGTAGAAACACCACTCACAGATCTCTAGGATTCCAACTCTTTCTCTTGCAGATATAGCTTGAGGGAGTCCCACCCAAGGGCTGCCTCCATTCTACATTCATCTCGGTCTAGTCCATCCGACTAGTGAATAAAAGGAACCAATTCCCTCAATTCATGCATCCCATCAATAGTTAACCCTTCTCCCACATCAAACCCAGCTTCAGGTAAAGACAAATCTAAAAGTTCCCCCAAGCCACAAATCCATTCATCATCCACACTATAAAAAAACAAGAATCAACTCCTCCTTTGACACACCAAGTTTGAAACCCCATTCCAGAACCATCATCACCACATCCACATTCATCTGGTATTTGTACATTGTCCTGAGAAAAATCTCCCCCAAAAATGCCTTCATGATCTCCACAAACTTATCATCACAATGCTTGAAAATGCACTTGAGCCTCTTCTTTGAAACATCACCCACAAAGGCCAATTGTTGCCTTTTGGTGTATAATGTAAAAGTCACCTCCATACTTGGAAACACATCAAACAACCAGCATACAATACAACTTGAATTGGCTCGAGTCCCTATAAATAACCGCTTGTCACATCTTGCAAGTGCAACCATACCAAGTAATAATACCAGTTAATAAATCCCTTGTACACCACTATCCAAATCATCCTCATTTAGATTACTGAAATATTCAAAATGTGACTCACACTTCCTCGAATGATGTTGCCCATTTGACAACGTGTCAACCACCTCATTTCCACCTCTTCTCACATGCGAAATGACATAATTGCTGAGTAGATTTAAATAATTTTTAGTTTTGGAAATAAATTAATTTAAAAACCAAGCATTTGTTTCACCCTTTATAATTGCATTGATAACAATTTGTGAGTCCCCTTCAAGTTGTAAATTCTGCACCCCCATTTTGATCTCCCATTGAACCACCAAAAGGGCCACTTGTACCTTGGCCTCATTATTTGAGCCATGAGCAAGTCTTTGAGTTCTCATCACTAGAATATTCCCCAACCAATCTCTAATGACAATCCCTGCACCTGAGATACCTGGATTTCCTTTTTAAGCTCCATCAAAGTTGGCCTTATACCACCCATACTTTAGTGCTTCCTATTTTACTACAAATTTCTCACTTGGAATCGGATTCGCCCAATGAGGCCCATGAATAGGCCAAAATTTACTCCCTGGCCAACAACTTTGAATGTGACTATCCTCCAATAAAAAAACTATCTTGTTTGAATAAAATTGTGAAGTCGTTGTACCAACAATTTCTTCAATGAATCCATTAATTCTTTTATAGATTCTATCCACACTTTCAGATTTATCTTGGAAAATTATTCAATTACGTTCCTTCCAAATCTCCCAAACGTTTATTGATGGGTAGATACACCAGATGCAAGAGAACACCGATTTCCTATGACAAGTCGACCATCCCATGAAAAAATCCTTCAAAGTTACCAAGAGAGGCCCATGCCAACCCAAAATGTTTAAACATGTTAAAATTATAGATGTTATTCAATCAACGTATCAATAAAGATTTTAGACATTGTGTATGTAAAAAATCAATAATAATTATTTATTAATTCAAAATAAGGAAAATTTTATAGAAACTTGACAATTTCCTTAAAAATTCCTTTTCGTTTCATCAATTTTGGGTAAAACAAAGTTGTCAGCCACATGGGCAAAATTTGGAAAACCATGGAAAAATTGAAAACATGTTTTGTTGTGTTGACTTTCCAAGTTTGACACATCCAAACCAAATCCCAAAGAAAACCCGAGGGAAAAATTATGTTAGAAAAAGTGGATATCCGTTATTAACGAATAACTATTTCCCGACGTCATTGTTGTGATGTCATGTTTTCGAGAATGGATATCTATTATGGAAAATTTTAGAAAAACACATTTTAATAAAATGGGAATAACTTTTACGTTTCTTAGCCCACAATTCTGGGTTACACTTTTTGGTACATCCTAATTTTTGCTGAAATCATACATTTTTTAGAAAATATAATGATTTAAGCTTTAAGTAATTAATTGAGGAGAGTTAGATCAAAGGCTCTTAGGTCAATTGATTTTAGACAAAACCTCTCTACTTCTAAATCATACCTGCAATGAAATCTCCTTCGTACCTATCAAAATGCTGATAAAAAAACACTTTTACATTAGCTTTTGGGGGGGGTCAAATGAATTCATTTAGAAGTTTTGTTTTTTGAAGTATTTAGTCCTTATTATAAGCTTTCCAAATAGTATAATTTTTAATATATTTAATTTCATTAATATATTTATATTGAAATGAGGATATCAATACCTAGGGAAAAATTTATGCATTACAGAATACACCTCTATCCAAATTAAAATTACTTTGTCTTCAAAAATTGACTAAAAAATGTATATGTAACAAAAAATATGAAAAAAATCCATTCACTAGATATTGGTGTGACAATTCTATATTTCAAAATTAGAATTTCCTTCTTGCTATAAAAAATGTTATGCATTACCAAATAAGTGTCACTTCTGAAAAATGTTGATTACTATAATATTGAGTGTAGCATAGGAAATCGGAAATCATCACAAGCA
Organism: Cryptomeria japonica; assembly: GCF_030272615.1. Classification (NCBI taxonomy): domain Eukaryota; kingdom Viridiplantae; phylum Streptophyta; class Pinopsida; order Cupressales; family Cupressaceae; genus Cryptomeria; species Cryptomeria japonica. The sequence continues at coordinate 68,510,853 of NC_081409.1, forward strand.
AATATCAATATTAGTAATCTAGCTCAATCACAAAAGCTCAAATGCAATGATCAATCCTAAACACACTCAATAAAGACATGAAAGCAAAATATTCAAGATTAAAGCTAAGCAAACCAAATGCAGATCTGAATATCTCCTTCATGTGGCTCCATTGTCCTTCTTTCTTCTTCAAATAGCTTTTTTGTGGATCTCACCTTCAAGTGCATAAACCTAATTTGAAAGCAAGATTGACAATTAGTGCAAGAGTACTCAAAGCGTGATTGATTCGACAAAGTGATTATTAGAAAAAGTGATTCGTTTGATAATGTGATTAGGGATCAGGGCCTTGATTGAAGAAATTCATTCAATTTATAGATAAATTGGAGAAAAGACAAGATTAGCATGAAATTGATATTAGAGGCAATTGATTTCAAAATGGGAAAATTGAGTGGAAAGAAGAAGGTTATGACACCTTCTATGTCATGAATTATGACATATTGCCAATGCAAAGGTTAGAGGACTAGAAGCTTATGACATCTTGCTATGTCAAAAGTATGATGCATGAGAAATTCATGCTTCCACCGAAGCACAAAAATAGGGAGAAACTAAATTAGAAAATGAGGAAATTAGGAATTAGGAAAATTAGAAAATGAGGAAATTGATGAAATTAGAAAAATAAGTGAATTAATTAACAATTTTTCATTCATTAATTAATTCACAAAAAGAGAGGGAATTAATTAGCCAATTAAATAAATATTTAATTGTGACAAGAAGACTTAGGATAAATAAATAAATTATTTAACCTAGAGGGAAAATGCCAAACAAGGTTAAATGAATAAATCATGAAACCCTAGAAAATGCAAGGACGACAATTAGGTCTTGACAAAAGATAATTGATGTAGGGTCGATTATGATCATGATTCTGACTGACAAACCAATGCTGATAAATGATTTGATTGATAAAGAGATCAAATTGAAAAGCACCAATTGACATGATTAAAGAGGACAAGGATCGATGACGAATCAATCGCAAAATGACAAGATTAACAAATTGATAAGAGATCGACCAAAATCATGACTGAAAATTGTTATCGAGAAGACCTAATTCGAAAGTGAGAAAAATGAGGAATGCAGAACAAGGACTCGATGCTCGCAAACGATAAAGACCAAGTGCGCGACATAGAAGAAATGTTAATGTGACGCAAAAACCCTAAAATAGGCAATGCGCAAATGTTAAAGTATGACTCCACAAGCGTTGACCATTTTTAGATGTCTACATTGAGTTATTAAAAGTTACATAGAAATATGGACAATTAATTTCTAATTTTAAAAAAAAAAAATATTTAGAATCTATATGAAAAATTCTCACAAATTAGTAGTTTACTTCATCTTCAAATTCTTAATAGTTTAGTTGCTATAGGTTTTAGAAAGTAAAAATCTGATGCAAAATGCTGATTTTAGTGTCAAGTTTGGCCAAAAATGTAACCTAGTATTATGGGATCAACATCAACGTCATTGTTGTGATGTCATATTTTCCAAAATAGATATATGTTATGGAAAAATTTAGAAAAACACATTTTAGGAAAATGGGCATGACTTTTACGTTTCTTATCAAAATTTTGATTTTTTTACAGGCATTGGAAGGGTGATTCAAAGATCTACACTATGAAATAGGTAGTGTTTCTTTATTATATATTGAAAAATAATTATAATTAACTTAAATTCATCCTTCATTTTTGAAACATCAAAAGCTCACAACTTTTGCATATGATTTCCCTTTTTCATTATTTTTTTGTATAAATAATCTCAAAATACTTGAAACATTAAATGAGTAATTAATAATGGAAAATTTAGGGATTTTACTAAGGAGTGCAATAAATTTTGGTAAACCATGTTATCTCTCTCTGGTCCTTTCTCTACCTCTCTCTCCTAAGATCTAAACCTATCAATCCACCTATTTGTTGCTCCTTCCTTCTCTTTTTGCCCACATTTATACATCTCTCTCTAGATGTATCTTTCTAACTCTCATTGAATCCCTCATTCATTCTCTCTCTCTCTTAAGATCTACACTTATATTTATACCTCTTCACCACTCCCTCCTCTATCTCACTCTCTCTCCCCTAATATCTAGACTACTTTCTCTATATCTCCTTACCATCTCTATCAAAAAAATTCAAAGGGGAGGAGAAGAGGGGTAGAGGGAAGTATCAACAAAAGGAGAGGGATAGATAGGTGAGAGGGAGAGGCTAATTGGGGGAAGAGATAATAAGAGATCGATAGAGGTAATGAGGTGGTAGGAGAGAGAGAGAGAGAGAGAGAGAGAGAGAGAGAGAGAGAGAGAGAGAGGTATCAACAAAGGGAGAGGGGAGAGAGGTTTGAGAGAGGGTGATTGGGATGAAGAGAGAATGAGAGATAGAGTTGGGGATAATTAGGGTGTAGGAGAAGAGGGGGAGAGGGGAAAGTATCAAAAAGGGTAGGGGAGAGAGAGAGAGAGAGAGAGAGAGAGAGAGAGAGAGAGAGAGAGAGAGAGAGAGAGAGAGAGAGGGTGATTGGGATGAAGAGAGAATGAGAGATAGAGTTGGGGATAATTAGGGTGTAGGAGAAGAGGGGGAGAGGGGAAAGTATCAAAAAGGGTAGGGGAGAGATGGGGGAGAGAGAGAGAGAGAGAGAGAGAGAGAGAGAGAGAGAGAGAGAGAGAGAGAGAGAGAGAGGAGGAGGAGAGGGGAGAGGGAAGTAGCTATAAAGGCATAGGGGGAGAGAGGTGAGAAAAAGAGGGTAATTAGGGGGAAGAAAGAATGAGAGAGAGATGGGTGTAATTAGTGGATAAGAGGAGAGGGAGAGGGGTGAGTATGAACAAAGGAAGAGAGGTGAAGAGAGAGAAAAAGAGAGAGGATACTTAGGGAGAGGGGGATGGGGGAGGGAAGTATCAACAAAGAGATAGATAGAGGGTAACTAGGAGGCTCTCTACCCATCTCTCCCCTCTCTTCCTTTGTTGATACTTCCCCCTCCCCCCACCTCTCTCTCTCTCTCTATTGTTACTTCCATCTCCCCCCTCTCCCCCCCCCCCGAATTACCTTCTCTCTGGACCTCTCTTTTTTAACCTCTCTCCCCATCTCTCCCTCTCTTCCTTTGTTGATAATTTTTTATGGAATCCAAGAACACTGAGAGGGGGGGGGTGAATCAGTGTTCTATTGGTATGATCAATTTTAACCTTATTAAAGCATGCATACACCAACCGATACATATAGAATTGAAAGAAGTAAAGAAACCAATAAGCCAATCACATAAATGAATACCATAACACACAAATTTATACATGGAAAACCTCAAAGAGGAAAAACCATGGTGGGATTTGTGACCCACAATATCAATCTACTAGCCATATGAAGAGATATTACAAAATATAGGGGCTTGCATTTGCAGGAAGGCTTACAGCCTAGAGCACACTGCTCAATCACAAACGGAGCCTCACTGACTACATATAAATCTAGACTTCAATCCAGAGAAATGATTGAACTACTAAGATAACATCTTCTATGCCAGAATACAGTTCCGGTTAAGCTTTGTCTATTCTGGTTTGAAACCCTAAACCTTTATCGGAATAACCCTTAAATAAATATGCTCACATACATAATCACTCTGAAACATTTTGCATCTCCTTCATTATTTCCTTCCTAATTACATATTTACAATGATATCTCAAAATGATCTAATCAACTGACCTATATACCCTATACAATTTATCATGCCTTATGTCAGCTTACAAAGATAATTACATTATCAATATACATGTTGGCTAGATAACATAAATAAATGAATATAAAAAACAATTGCTGATGTCGGCCTCTAATACCGATAACCTTATTCTAAACCATGTCGGCCTGCATTGCCAGTAACCAAAGAAATCCATTCATCCAGTCGGTGTCGGTGTAGTGTCTGTGAAGTGCCCGTCGGTACACAACTGAACCAAAATACGAATGTTGGCATATGTGCAGAGTATGATGACATGATAGTATTGTATGTTGTCATTGATGTTAATATGCTGAAGTATGAACTAGTATATTGAATTAAGTGATCTGGCAAGTGAACCAGTATGATGGTACAAGTGAATCGGTATGATGGAATGAACTGATATATGCAAAAAGTGAACTAGTATGTGAACCGATGTATGCAAAGTTTGTATCGAGGTTTCTGGTTGATGCATTCTAAGTCTGTGTGATTCGACTAATAACATCCTGTGATGAGTTAGCATTGAAATGAAGATGAGATTGCATTTCCACATCAGCCTTGTGCATGTGAAGAATCTTCTTAAGGATCTTGCATGAAGAAGATTGATTCTATCCACCTTGGGAATGTGTAAAATCTTAGTAAACGGTGGAGAGCACGTGATGGGTTATCAACTTCCAGAAGCGATGAAGAACGGACGATGGAGAACATCTTGAGATTTGTTCAAGATTGTTTTACTCTATGCAATGTGATTAAACGGTCAGGATTGGACCAACTGTATTGATAACCTAGATGCTTAGGGGTTAGGGTTTATGCTACCGACCTAATTGTTGTCTATAAGGTCGATGATGTTTTGCATTGTGAAGTTGTTGGCAAATGTTATGTGTGTATCCAAGTGAAGAGATACTTGATTCTTTCCAGACCGAAGCAGTGAGTAGAGATATGTAGAGTGTGATTGCAGATGTAAAGGAACTAAAGTGGATCTTCCTTAGCATTGAGTGTTGTTATCAGATCAAGTGTACTACCTGTTGATTTCTAATCATTTCAACAGTTGGAAAATCCCTTTACCGGGTAGCTTTAATAGGCTTTTTGTAAATACTTTAACAGGGTGACTCAAAATCATTGAGTTCTTCAAATCCTCTTGCAAGGTAACCTTTAATAGGGTTATAACTTTTAACTGGGTATTTAGCCATCTCTTAACCGGGTGATCCCTAGCAGGATCGGTTCCTAGCAAAACCTATTGTAAAGTCCTTAACCGGAGTAGGCTCCTAACAGAGTGGACTTCAGAAGAGTTCAAGAAAAACTTGTGGGTATTCATCCCCACCGTGGTTTTTCCCAGTTGGGTTCCCATGTGCAAAATGACTGTGTTATGTGTGATGCTTTTTCATGTGATGCTTTAGTGTTTTCTGTTAAGCGGTAAAAGCATGTTGATCCAGTGGTCTTTATATTTCTGATGCATTACTTGTTTAAGCATATGGGTGAAGTGGGAATGAGATATTAGGTGTTGTGAAGATCTAAGTGTTACCAGTTTATGACTTTTGTAGTAACTGTGTTTTGCTGGTATTGCCTTGATTTAGATCAGTGATGTTGTTTACCAGTTAGTGCAGTCTTTGCAGTTTAAGTTGTTAATGAAGTTTTTGTCCATACCAATTCACCCCCCACTCTCAGTATCTATTGAGTACTTACTATTCATCATTATTCATAAATTGGTATCAAAGCAGCCCTCTAGGTCCTCTGTGCTATAAGCTTAACCGCTTGAGGAAAAGATCCTATTCTAATGATGAAGAGGGAAGGTACTAAGTTCAACAAAGATAACTTTAAGATATGGAAAGATAGAATGAAGATATACATTAAAGTAATGGGTGCTCAACACTGGAACTATGTTGAGAATACTTATGTTGTCCCTACCGGTACTCTCACCGATGATCATAGAAGAGAAATTTAGGAGAATGGACAAGTTATGGAAGCTCTTAACAATAGTCTATCTAATGTTGAGTTTATAGATGTTCAAGAAAAAGGCAATCCCAAGGATGTATGGGATACTCTGGAGTCTATCTATGGCAGTGATGAGCATGTAAAGCAGGCTAAGGAAGAAAGCCTTAGAAGAAAGTTTGAAGACATGTGGATGGTTGAAGGAGAGACCATTCAACAATATAGGATAAGAATTAAAAATTGTTGTTGGAGACATCAAGAGTGCAGGAGGTACAATGGATGATTCCACCATTGTTAGAAAATTTTTGAGAACCTTATTACCGGTCTATGCAATAAGGGTTGCCGCTATTCAGGAGTTGAGATCTATTGACAAGAAAAAGGTATCCCTTGACTCTATTATTGCTAAGTTGACCACATATGAGCTAAATAGTTATGATGGTAGTGTTCAGAAGACTGATTCAACCTTTAGAGCATCTGCTGCACTATCTAGAAAGGGTAAAGAAGATAGTACCAATTGTGAACCAAGACAAAGAAGAGATATGGATGATGAGGAGATCCTGATGGAATGTGAAGCTCTTCTGGCCAGGAGACTTCCTAAGGGAATTGGAAAATACAGAGGTAAGCTCCCTTTGAAATGCTTTTCTTGCAATAGGATAGGACACATTGCTATCAACTATCCTGATAGTGATAATAAGGACAAATCGGAAAGGTTCAAAAAGTTCAAAGGAGGAAATAGGAGAAACTGTCTTGTTGCAGTTTTTGAAGGTGTGACTGATGATGAATCAGAAGATGAAGAAAGTGAAGACATAGTGTTTGTAGCCATTAAGGAAGATGTGTCAGACAAGAGGCTCTTGGCTCCCACTTTGATAATTCTAACGAGTGGATTATTCACAGTTGTTGTTCTCACCACATGACTGGTGACCAAAGAAAGTTTCCATCTCTAGAAGAGTATGATGGAGGTGTAGTCCGATTTGGTAATGATGCACCTTGTATGGTAAAAGGCAAAGGGTCCATCTCTTTAAATGGAAAAAGTAGTGCTGATAATGTGTATTGGGTAGAAGGTCTGAGGCATAACCTTTTGAGTGTTGCCCAGTTGAATGATAAAGGACTCACTCTGGAATTCAAAGATGGAGTGTGCAAAATAAAGGGAAAGAGTGGTGAACTAATGGCCATCGGTATGCAGACCAAAGGTAACCTATCTCAGTTAAATACAAATATCAGTCAATGTCTAATGACTAAGTTTGATGACAGTTGGATATGGCATAAGAGACTCTTCCATGTAAATTTTGATAATATTGTGAAGGCCAGTAAGATCAAGGAAGTTAGAGGATTGCTTGTGCTAAACAAATCAAAGAATTCTTTGTGTAGAGAATGTCAACTGGGGAAAATGTCTTCCTCAACCTTCAAAGGTAAATCTTTCATAGTAGATAATTTACTTGATCTTGTGCATAATGATTTGTGTGGTCCTATGAAAACTAGGAGTGTTCAGGGAGATAGGTACTTTATGATTCTTACTGATGATTTCTCAAGAATGATGTGGGTCACATTCTTGAAAGACAAGTCTAAAGCTTTCGGAAATTTTAAAGCCTTGAAAAGGAAAGTGGTAAGAGGATCAAATGCCTTAGAACCGATCAAGGATGTGAGTTCACTTATGGAGAATTAAATAAGTACTGTGAAGAGAATGGCATCAAGGGGCAATTATCTGCCCCCTGGACTCCACAATAGAATGGCCTAGTAGAAAGGAACAATCGGATTGTAGTTGAAGCAGCCAGAATGATGCTGATTCAAGGGAAGGTTGCTCACACTTTTTGGAGAGAAGCGATGAGCACTGCAGTCTACACTATGAACCGGGTACTCATCAAGAAAGGTAAGGATAAAACACCTTATGAGTATTGGACTGGTAAGACTCTTGTAGTAAGATACTTTAGAGTGTTTGGTAGCAAGTGTTATATTAAGAGAAGTGAATACCATAGCAAGTTTGATGCAAAATGTGATGAGGGAATATTCCTAGGGTATTCCACCAAGAGAAAAGCTCTCAAGTGTTTTAACAATAGGATTTAGAGAATTGTTGAAAGTATCAATGTTAGAGTTGATAAAACTTCTGAGAAACTTGAGGAAACCGACAGTGAGTGAGTAGTAGATGAACTAGTTGCAACCTTCTGGGAATTGGTTGCAAAAAAACCAAGTACAAGCAACAATACTCCTACACCAATAGATGTTGATATAAATGAAGATGAGGATGAAGAGGAAAATCAAGAGGAATCACTTAAGACCAATCCTTGGTATGTAAAGATACATCATGATCCGAAGCAGATCATAGGAGATAAGGATGTAGGAATTCTTACAAGAAGAAAAGTCAGAGAAAGTTCATGCTTGATTTCTAAATTTGAGCCTAAAACATTTAAAGAGGCACACAAAGATGAAGACTGGATTAAGGATATGGAAGAGGAACTTGACCAGATAGAAAATAATGGTACATGGTCTTTGGTACCTAGACCTGAGCATAAAAATGTTATTGGCACCAAATGGGTTTTTAGAAACAAGCTGAATCAAGATGGCACAGTGGTAAGAAACAAAGCAAGATTGGTATGTAAGGGATATGCTCAAGAAGAAGGAGAAGACTATGGAGAAACCTTTGCTCTAGTAGATATATTGGTAGGAGTTTGAATGCTACTTGCATATGCAGCCTTTAAGGGATTCAAAGTGTATTAGATGGATGTGAAATCTTCATTCCTGAATGGAATACTTGAAGAGGAAGTGTATATAGAGTAACCAGATGGGTTTGCCTTATCAGAAGACAGAGATATGGTGTGTAGGCTACATAAAGCCTTGTATGGATTGAAACAAGCACCTAGAGCATGGTATGAGTGTTTACACTCCTATCTAGTGAAGATTGGATTTGAAAGAATAAGTGAAGATAGCAATATCTATCTGAAGTTAGAAGGAGATCGGATTCTGATCTGTGAAGTGTTTGTTGATGACATAATTTCTGGTGGAGATGACAAGATGAGCCATGCATTTGCAGATGAGATGAAGAATGAATTTGATATGTCACTAATCAGAGAGATTAAGTTCTTCATTGGACTACAAATTCAACAAATGAAAGATGGTATCTTTATCACTTAGTCCAAGTATGTCAAAGAGGTGTTGAAGACCTTTGGCATGGAAGAAAGCAAACCGGTTGGTACACCGATGATGACCAATTGTAAATTGTCAAAATAAGATGTCTCAGTGTTGGTAAATGAGAAAGATTACCGGTCAATGATTGGTAAGTTTAACTATGTAGTACACAACAGACCAGACATTGCTGCATGTTTCCAGAAAAGTCCAAGAGAATCCCACTTGGTAGCAATCAAGCAGATTCTTAGATATCTAAAGGGAACTATAGATTATGGATTGTGGTATCCATATAGTAATGATTTCAATTTCAAAGTGTTTACCGATGCCGATTGGGCTGGTAATGTGGACGAATAGAAGAGAACAACCATTGGTGCATTCTTTCTCGGTGGTAGACTAGTCTCATGCATGAGCAAAAAGCAGAGTTGTATCTCTCAGTCCATAGCAGAAGCAAAATATGTAGCAACATTTATTAACTGCACTCAAACAATTTGGATGAAGCATGTATTAAGTGCTTTCAAAGATCTATATCTGAACCGGTGAGTATATTCTATGAAAGCACAAGTGCAATTAATATTTCCAAGAATCCGGTATTGCATGCTAGAACCAAGCACTTCAAGCTCAAGTATCATTTCTTGAGGGAGAATGTTCAGAACAAAGAGGTTGTCTTGGAACATGTTTCTAGTAAGGAGCAATTAGCAGATATATTCACTAAGCCTCTACCGAAGGCTACATTTACCTATTTAAGAGGTGAATTAGGGGTGCTCCCCTTCAATAGGTGAACTAAAGGTATCTGCTCTACATCAGTCAGGTATTGCATTGACAAATCTTTTTCAGGATTGATGTGTTGAAGGATGCAACTCCTTAGGGGGAACAACATAGTAGATCATGGGTGTTTATGCCTCTACTTTGGCATTGTTGTCAAAGGGGGAGAAGATGTGAAGAAGAGAAGATATATGCAGTATTGAAGACATATAGTATGGAAGAGATTGGGGAGAAGATGTGAAAATGTAGAGATATCTTTGTATATTGCTATCAATGCCAAAGGGGGAGATTGTTGGCATATGTACAGAGTATGAAGACATGATAGTATTGTATGTTGTCATTGATATCAATATGCTGAAGTATGAACCGGTATATTGAAGTAAGTGATCTGGAAAGTGAACTAGTATGATGGTACAAGTGAACCAGTATGATGAAATGAACTGATATATATAGAAAGTGAACAGGTGTATGCAAAGTTTGTATCAGGGTTTCTGGTTGATGCATTCTAAGTCTGTGTGATTCAACCGATGATATCCTGTGATGAGTTAGCATTGAAATGAAGATGAGATCATGTTGTTATGTCAACCTTGTGCACGTGAAGAATCTTCTTGAGGATCTTGCATGAAGAAGATTGATTCTATCCACCTCGGGAATGTGCAAAATCTCAGTAAATGATGGAGAGCACGTGATGGGTTATCAGCTTCCAGAAGCAGTGAAGAATGGATGATGGAGAACGTCTTGAGATTTGTTCAAGATTGTTTTACTCTATGCAATGTGATTAAATGATTAGGAATGGACCGACTGTATTGATAACCTAGATTCTTAGGGTTTAGGGTTTATGCTACCGACCTAATTGTTGTCTATAAGGCCGATGATGTTTTGCATTGGGAAGTTGTTGGCAAATGTTATGTGTGTATCCAAGTGAAGAGATACTTGATTCTTGCTAGACCGGAGCAGTGAGTAGAGATCTGTAGAGTGTTATTGCAGATGTAAAAGAACTAAAGTGGATCTGCCTTAGCATTGAGTGTTTCTATTAGATCAAGTGTACTACCTGTTGACTTCTAATTATTTCAACAGTTGGAAAATCCCTTTACTGGGTAGCTTTAATAGGTTTTTTGTAAATCCTTTAACAGGGTGACTCAAAATCATTGAGTTCTTCAAATCCTCTTGCGAGGTAACCTTTAACAGGGTTTTAACCCTTAACCGGGTATTTAGCCATCCCTTAATTGGGTGATCACTAGCAGGATCAGTTCCTAGCAAAACTTGTTGTAAAGTCCTTAATTGGACTAGGCTCCTAACAGAGTGGACTTCAGAAGAGTTCAAGAACAACTTGTGGGTATTCATCCCCACCATGGTTTTTCCCAGTTGGGTTTCCACATGAAAAATGACTGTGTTATGTGTGATGCTTTTTCATGTGATGCTTTAGTGTTTTCTGTTAAGCAGTAAAAGCATGCTGATCCAGTGATCTTTATATTTCTGATGCATTACTTGTTTAAGCATATGGGTGAAGTGTGAATGAGATATTAGGTGTTGTGAAGATCTAAGTGTTACCGGTTTATGAATTTTGCAGTCACTGTGTTTTATAGGTATTGCCTTGATTTAGATCGGTGATGTTGTTTACCAGTTAGTGTAGTCTTTGCGATTTAAGTTGTTAATGAAGTTTTTGTCCATTCTGATTCACCCCCCCCTGTCAGTATCCGTTGAGTATTTACTATTCATCATTATTCATCAATGAAGCCGGAACAAGATACCATGTTACCATCAATGACAACATAGTGAAACCAGCCAATTGAGTGTCAATTGCCAACAATCTCCCCCTTTGGAATTGATGGCAACACTTATGTTAAAAAATGATCAAGGTTTCATCTGCCGGTTTCATCCTGAACCTGCTCCCCTAAGCTGAATATCCATTAATACAAAATACTCCATATCTCCATATCTCCCCCTAATGTATACAAACCCCTTTTTCTTTTTTACATCTATATCACTCTTCCTTTGACATTAATTCCATCAAAATTTCCAAAAAGAATACCAAAAATCAAAAACTGAGACGAAGAATGAAAAGACTGTACAATGAATATCCCAAAAATACCTTACCGGAGCTTAACAAATTTGAAATTTTTTGGATATGCCTTCTCCAATAGCTCAAGATAAGTATCCCAACTAGATTTGAAAGTGCCAAAAATAGATACAAGTCCATTTAGTATATGAGCAAATGACTCTTTCTCACTTAACTCTGTCGGTGTGGGCTTACCAACCATTTCCATACACTCCTTATGTACACTGAGTGAATCCAATTGAGGACTCACCAAGCCTCTAAGACTTCTGGCTCTTCTTATGATTTTGTCTTTTTCTTTCTCAAGAACAAAAATTTGGGCTTCCAAAACCAAAATTTGACCATCAATGGATGTAGTCAATGAATTCTCTCCATCAAAATAATTGGCTATACTTGCAATTTTCTCCCGAATTCCTTAATCTTCTTATCCAAATTAACTGTAAGTACATCTTTGTTACAACATTACCTATAAATATTTGTACACTGGTTTAAAGAATTGTCTACCAGTTTCAATTTTTCATCAATTTTATTCCTCTCAGACTCAATTACTTGATCAAACGTAACTCTTTTTGCCTGTGTGAACGTCTCCAGTGCTTGCCAGTTTGAAATTTGCTGCAAGGATTGAAAACCCTTTGAAATATGCTCTGTAATTGTCTTAAGCTTTCTGGATGGGCTCACTTCTCTATCAAATTTGCACTTTGGGACTAGTCTATGCAAAACAATGATAGATTGATCGATAATCCCTTTATCCATAGATCCCTCCATCAATTTATATGCAGCCATCATCACGAGTTTAGTAGGAGTCATCTCGGTTATGTTTATCTTTTCAACCTACAAGGTGTCAATTGACAACAATGATGGACTCACTACTGGTTCCCTACCAGATTCCTCTTTCTTCTCCTCTGATGATTTATCCTTTATAGCTTCCTCACTTGCACCAATGGCTTTGCCACTTGGTGTAGTCTCTGTAACTACCAGTTCCTCTCTAGGAACTGTAACCTCATCCTGTACATCTATATCCGGAGGACTATTGTCCTCAACATTAGTATCCTATACATTATCAACCTCTACACTCTCTGTATTTGTCAGTATCTCAACATTTGTCTGTACATTTATATCTATCAGGGGCTTAATTTCCACTGTCTTAATGTTTTTCAAAATTGAGGGTGAAGTACCCATAATACCCTTTCATTTTCCTTCAACCGAGGTGTCTAGAGTATCTTTCTTAGATTCTGGTGAAGTATAAAAGCCACTTTTCTCTTCAAAGAACTTAACCCATGCCTTGTGGGTCTCCTTGACTATCTCATTTAACCTTCCTAACATAAGACTAGTTATTCTATGTTTGTTGTTAAATATTTTTCTATCTACAACCTCAAGTGTCCTATCCATTTTTTCTGGAGCAATAGAAACACAAACAAATAACAATTCTTGTATCTTAATATGCTTGTCCTCTTGCATTGTTGATAGTCTCCTAGCATCTAACATATCATACAATTCTACCGGTATTTGGTCTTCTATTTCTATCAAGGCTTTCTTATAAATATCCAAGTATAACAATACTGCACAATAAAATTGTACATCTTCCTCTATCTCTCTTTGTTCATCATCCTCTAAATTTTCATAATAAAACTGTACATTCTTTAACATACAATCTTTAGTAATCTCATTAACTAACTCTGCACAAGTTTTTGGTGGAATGATAGTTACATTACCAGATTCAATTTCCATATCAATGTCAGCCTTCTTCTTCCTTCTTCCAGTACCATATGGAGATAAAGGTATGACTTTTGGTGCTTACTTCTATGCTGGTAACTTGAATGTAACTTTCCCAACCGGTTTCTTTTTAGCCTCTACCTTGATTTCCTCTATTTTATTCCTTATAACCCTTTTGAAAGCCAGGGGTGTGTCATCTTCAGATGTAGACTCTGATGTAATTGACTCAATGAATACTTCTGGTTCTTTTCTCTTTTTTCCTTTCTCTGGGACAACATCAATTAATGCTTTAATGTCCAATGAAACTTTTTCTACAAACTTACTTGCCTTTCCTTCCTGCTTCTCTCTCTTCTTCCGGTTGAACTTAGTTTCAATGTCTTGTGTATTCTTCTTTGCAGTACCACATGGATTCTAATCTTCATCAATAGGTGCATCAATCAACATTTTGGCATAAGCATCTAAAATCTGTGTATCCACTTCATAGCCCATTTCCTCAATCCAAATCTTCTAGGGTTTGACCGCTTCCATGAGTTTTTCATCTTTCTTCACCATGAAGCATATGTTAGTTGAGTATTTCTTAACAATATGCTTAGGAACCCTTTCTCTAGATTTCATAGCTTTCTGGAATGTCTTAAAATATCCCCATACTTTGTCATCCCTTTGACTTCCCAATGTAGCAATTGACTGTTTCAGTTGCCTCCCTACCAGGATATCAAATGCCCATTGTCTCTTCCCAAAACTGGGACTCTCATTCACGAAAAATAGCATTAAGCAGACAATTAGGTTACCATACCAAAAAGTCCCTTTCTTTTCTCCTTTAATCTTTCCTAGGTTTATCAATAGTTCATCTAACATCCAACCACATAGATCCAATTTCTCATTTTCTCTCATCATCTTATAAGCTGCGAAAATGCAAGAGATAGAAACATAATTTTGTCAGTTTGATTGTGTTACCTTATAACTAATGACCATGCTACTGAATTTGATGTCTGTGTTGGTGATAGTGCTTATTCTCATTGATCACCTATTTGAAGTTGCATCGGTAATCTTGTTGACATGATCATTAGAAACCTTCTTATTTGGATGATGCCCAACCTATGGTAAACCGGTGATCACCCTGATGGCCTCCTTTGTTATCTTATATGGTCTATCTAACCAGATAAATTCTCTATTTACTCTGCTCAAAACATACCTAATGATTTCATCTTCAAATTCCAGAATGTCCAAAATGTCGGTAAACCCTAGATCCTCAATGTGCTTGTACTTAGGTTTAATCTTTCCAGAATCTCCCATAAGCTTAGCCATGTACATGTTCTTAATATCGGTCATTTCCAAATCTTCAATGTGACAGTGTATGTACACCCTAACATCTTCGACATACACAACTCTTTCTGGAAATTGGGAAAATGCACCAACTGAATCTTCCAGGGTAGCCACATGCGGATACCATTTGAAAATTAGCCTGGGACGGTCCTTGACCTCAACTACAGTTGGATTTGCAACAAAGATAGGTACATATGATGATCCTGCTTCCATGATTAAATAAAAATACTTGTGAATTGCTTCTAGTGAGAAAACCCTAAAGACTTCTTCCAATCACTGGTGAAATCACTCAAGAAGGTATCTGATCGCCCTAAATCACCTTTGTAGCGTCGTAAATTGTACACACTTGCTAGGGTGGTACAATTTCACACCTAGTTTAGCACCCGCCTTGGCGCATTTTTCATTTTGCATTGCATTTCCCCTTTAGCATTTAATTAATTAAATTAATTAGGTCTAAGGTTCTATTTTATCATCTCCCATATCATAAAGTTGGGCCCTTTTCATTAAAGTGTGCCCCTTTCATTTTATTCTTCCAATACATCATTTAATCAAAAACCCTAATTAGGTCCTATTTTGAACTTGGGGGCTTGATTTCGGGGGTCAAAACATCTCGAAATCGCCTGTAACTTTGGGATTCTCTCTAAAATCATCATATCCGACGGCCCTGAAAATTTGGTGAAAAGTTGTTGGGACCATGGCGCCTGGAGTGCACACGGTCCCGGACATTTTTCCCAAAATTCTAGGAGCGCGATCCAATCATAAAATAAAGCTTAACCCCAAGAAATTGGTGGGAGATTCAATCTCTAGGTCGGCCAAAAGGTGAAATTAAGACCTAGGGTTTCATATATAAGAGCTCTCTTTCTTCATTTGAAAGGATCCGAATTTTGGTTTCAAGGGCCTTCTATGCAGTGAAAGAGCAGATCTTTGAAGACTTCAACAACATTCAACATCCACCCATCAAGTATTCATCAATTTCATTCATCCATTTAGGGCTTTGAAGACATTGAAGAGCAATAGGGGATCACCGACTGAAGATTAGCTTGTACCCCTCCCTTGGGGTTGGGTATGATTTCATGTTGTTTTCATGTCTTTGCATAAGCTTCATTATATCATTTGTATTCATGCTTTAGATAACTTTGCATCTTGATTTGGAGCATTTACATTATCATTTACAAGCAATTAGGGTTTACTTTCTAGGTTGCTCTAGTTTGCTTACTTGCATTTTAGGATCTTGCACACACACAAGGTCTGCACACACACTACTTTTACAATACAACTTGGCTATTCGTGGAGGTGGAAATCACCAAAGTGGGGGTTTGACCAAGGCAAAACCCTATATAGCTGCCCACCATACCCTTTCAGATATAAGTGCAGATTTCCGAATTCAAAGGACATCGCAAATTGCAGATCCGACAGAAGTAGACCGAGACAGAACTTCACACCAAATTCCAACCCAGAAGACCAGGACAGGGGCGCTAGGCACCCTGGTCCTTGGGACAGTGGCGCTGGGCGCCCTGGTCCCTCTGTCAGACAGCAAGTTTCAGACAGCTTTTCAGGTTGCAGAACAACAGTTTCAGGAGCAGTTTCAGGGGCAGAATCAGGACAGTGGCACCCACGCCCCCATCCCGAACATTTTCACTCAGATTTTAACTCCGGGTACGCATCTGCATTCTTGTCTTGTCCATGTGTTTACAGCTCTCCATTGTTTAATCTTAATTCTGCAATCTTGTTACTAGTTCATACTTACACTTTAGGGTTAATAGTTGAACTTGCATCATTCTATCTATCATTTGCAACAAAGGAATAGAAATCCTAATAGGTAGCCCGTGGCTCTCTCTTCCACAAAAAGAAGTAGCCAATTGTGTGATACCTCTAGGCTCTTTCGTATTCCACAAGTGTGTGATTGAAAGTGAGATTAGGGCATGCTTGCTTAGTGTCACTTTTTCCCCTTACACATTTTGGTGAACCCGACGTGAACTCCAATCTTCTCTACTTCTAATGTATGTTTTCAAATTTGAGTGTTTATGCTATTTCAAAATCAAATTTGTATTTACAAGTTTTAATTTCTTGCAAGATTCAAAAATCTAGAGGAAATTTTTGCTAAAACCCTAAATTTTTCAATTCAAAGTTGAACTTGTGGATAGCTTAATTCGGATCAATAATTTCAAATCTGATTTAGGAACTCATTTGAATCATAAATTTCATTTTCTAAATCTACATTCTAAGTGCTTGCATTGGTTAAAATTAAACATTTCCTTCTATTTTGCATGTGTTATCATTTGAAAGAGGAAAATTGTTGTCATGATGCATTCATTTCATAGATGTGATAATGGGTTAGCTTCCCTTGTTTCAATTTTTCCTTCTCCTAAAGAACCTCCCCCCATCTATAACAACATTTTAGTGCCTAAAAGAGTTGCTACCAATCCCTTTGAGACTCTCCCATGCTCTAAGGATGAAGACTTTAAGAGTGATCTTGACAATTCTCCTAAAATGTGCCCTTCCTATTTAGCTATCCTAGGGGAAGAGAATGATATCATAAACACCTTTATTAATGTTACTTCACCTTCCCTACATGATGCCTCTCTAAGTGAAAAGGCATTGATGGACATTGACTTATTTTCTCCTAAAGGTGGTCCTTCCAATGGGGGCATGTTAGTGCAACAAGAGGTTATGAACACTTCTTTCAAAGATCTCCTTCCTAAGCATGAATCTTTGGAGAAATATGTTCATGTTCCTCCTAAAAAACACTCCCTTCACGAGGATGCTTTTGTGCAAGAAGATAACATTATCCCTACATTTCCTAGTGATGGTATTTCCTTTTCCAACAAAATTCCCACTAGAGATGATGAATTAATGATAAATGCTTACCCTTCTCCTAAAGTTTGTCTTACCCATAAGCATCCCTTAGAGAAAGAAGATGAAATAATAAGCAATTTCCTTAATTCTCTCTCCCCTAAAGATCATATTGAACATATTTTGAGGAAAGAGGATGAGTTTAACACATCTATTGATGCTCTCCCTCCCAAGGATGAGGAATTAATAAACAATGTTATCTCCTTTCCTGAAATTGACAATACTTCAAATGTTCCTTTCAACAACTTTGCTATTTGTTATGAACCATTAGAAGAAGGTGCAGATTATTCTCTACCCCATGAAAGAAACCTAGCCAAAGGGGATGAAATCAAGATTGAAAACTCCCTTGATAGTTTCTCACCTTCCTTGAATCTCAATTATTCTCCCTCTCCTCAACTTGGTTCTACTCATAAGGAAACCCTAGTTCAAGGCAAGATGGTTAACATCTCTTTCAAAGATCTCCCTCTCAAGAGTGAGACTTTAGAGAGTAATGTCGATCCTTGTCCTAGAGAGTTTATTCCCCATGTAGATCCTTTAATGATAGAGGATGATATGACCTTTCCTAGTATTACTCTGCCTACTAGAACATCAATGCCTACCCCTTGTCTCTCTCCTAAAATTGATTTAATCCATGATGAGATTTTAGTGCAAGAGAAGACTATCAACAATTCTTCCAACACTTTTGTTCATTCCCCTAAACCATCCTCAATCAATTTGATACATGTGAATGAAACACCTAACAAACCTCTCTTCACTGTCCAAGTTGCTTGTCCTTCTCAAAATTCTCAACCTTTAAATAAGCCTATCTTAGTGGTTCAAGGTGGTTATGCTAATGATTCCTTTTGCACTCCTAACAAACCTATTATTACTATGCAAGGAGGTTATTCTACTAAGAGCCCTTATGAGTATGCTAAGCAACTAACTAGAGAGAGTTATAATGCGGTTGCTCATACCTATAATACTAGAAATAATAGGCAGCCTAATCCTCCTCCTGTTACTCCAGTTTCTCTTCCTAATCCTCAACCAATTCTTCCACAAGCTCCACGTATTTCACAAGTTCTTGGTAAGGAATATGATCTCATAGAACAACTTAAAGCTACCCCTGCTAAGATATCCCTTTGGGATTTGATCCAAACTTCTTCCGCTCATCATGGAATGTTACAAGATGCCTTGAAAGATTTGAATGTTCCTCCACCTAGTACATCTAGTAATATAGTGTCTTTGGTTAACTCTGTGATGAATCCTAAAGCTCAAATTGTGTTTACTCAAGATGAGTTGCCTACTAGTGAAATTCAACATCAATATGATCCCTTGATGATTGTGGTTATCATAAATGACACTGTTATAAGAAGAACACTGGTAGATAATGGTTCTGGCCTTAATGTGTGTAGCATTAATCTATTGCATAAGATGAATGTGGATACATCCCTTATTGAGCCTGACTCTCATCCCATTCGACGCTTTGATAATGTGGCTAAGTCTTCATTAGGTATTATCACCTTACCCATCACAGTGGGACCTGTTACTTTGCCTACTCCTATCCATGTTATGTCGGGAAATCTAACATACAACTTGTTATTAGGGAGACCTTGGATTCACAGTATGCAAGCTGTCCCCTCTACATTGCATAGACAAGTTAAATTTATTTATAATAATAAGACATATACCTTGATAGGTGATACTAATTTTCAAGCTTGTTTGCAAACATCTACTTCCAAAGGGAGTTCTTCTAAGCCTTCCTCTTCTAGTGATGACTCGTTAAACAAGATACCTATGGATGAATCATCACCTTCTGATAATCAAAATTCTTTGGATGAGTCCGAAGTTCCTGAAGAAGATTGTTCTCAACTTGAATCTACACATGAAAAGGCTTTTGATCCTGAGAAGGTTCTCGCAGAAGATGATTGGGGATCTCTTGATTTCAATCCCACCTTTGTAGGTGAGTATAGGGTTCCTCCTAGAGAGCTTAAAGTTAAAAAGAAGGAAGAAACTAGAGGTCAATCAGTCTTACCTGAACCTATGAGCAATAATTTTGTGACCGCTTCTCAAACTTCTTCTCCTCACACCTCTAATTCTGAAGAATTTGATTCTTTGTCTTATGAAAAACCACCTTCTCTTTCTGAAATGGCTAATCGTTATGGTCGTGGTTTTCATATTTTGGCTAAGAGTGGCTATAGTGGAAATGGTTGTGGCACAAATGAACAAGGAATTAAAGTTCCTCTAGAACATAACATGCATGAATATTCATTTGGACTTGGATATAATCTTTCTAAGCCCACCAAAGCATCTAAAAGACCATCTCTCAATGTGAATGCTATATTTAGTAGTGATGATGATCTCACTTCAACTAAATCATCTTCTACTTCTATACTCTCATTCCCCTCATAAGGAAATCTTGGCGATGAGCAAATCTCTTTATGACTCCCCTCAAATTTCTAAATCCACTTATGAATCTTTATCTCCTATTCATCATAAAGTCCTTTCCTCCAGGGATAAGGCTCTAATAAATTACACTCATTCCTCTTCTAAGATTTCTTGTGACTTTTCTTCTTCAATTTTTATCATTTTATACATGTTTTTGATCTCACTTATAGTTGAGCATTCAACATGTCATATTCAAATACCTCATTCAATCTATCATGTCTTTAAATAACATTAATGGCTATTATGTTGCTCATCATTATGTGACATTGGTAGCTTGTTTACTGGGGGCTCATTGTCATTCATGATGGTACAATTTCAAGTGCAATCATATTTTTGAAGAAACATAATAGCCTAATTTTCTATGTTATCTCTTGGGGACAAGAGTGATTCCATACATCTCTTCTTTTTATGGTTAAAATTTCCCTTTGGGGTAATAGTGTGGAAATATTGATCATCTTTTCTTTAGAGTCCTCTTTTCCTAGATATGGGAGAAGATGTGTATTCTCTTTCTTATCCTACCCACTTCTTGTGAGGAGCATTTTACATACACTAATGTCTTGCTTGCATGAACTCATGTGAGTATGTAGTACATTTTGCTTATGTCTAAATCTCTCCCTAGAAGATTGTGTAAGTCCTTCTCATTGTCCTTATCCTTGGGAGGCAATGATCTTTTCTTATTTTTATCTAAGGATCCACTTTTTCCTATTTCATGGATGATGTGAACTTTATTACTTGATGTTATTCCTTGTATGCATTTGTTGTTGCTTGTTCAAGGATTCTCTCTCACAAGAGGTGTAAGTCCTTGACTACAGCCTCTTTTGCACCTGGTAAAATACATCCATAATGAATTCACTCTCCCAATTGGGTTAAAAAGAGCATCATCCTTCATTAAGAATCACTTTCACCTCGCAAAAGAAGGAAGTATTGCATTCTTATTCTCTTCTTTGTCTTATTCTAGAAGGTGTTATATTTGTCTAAAACAATTCCTCTCGGGGATAGGTGTCTTTTGTACAAAGATCTCTTCTCCTCTAAGGATCTCCTTTACACATACTACAAGATATCCCTTTTCAACTATCTTATCCTTGCTTAAAGAGTGCAAAACTCTCTTGCTTGGATCTATGACATTGTTGCATTTTTGGGGTATCTTGTTTTGTGATGAAGGTAGCTATCCTTGTTCTACTTTGCTTACGACATAAACATTACACTTTTTGAGCAATGGGTCATTCTTGGAACCAGAGCACAGACTCTTAGAGCGAGATGTCTCCATTTTTCTTTTATGCAAGGTGATTATTCTCGGAACTAGAGCACAGACTCTTAGAGCGAGATGTCATGCTTTTGTACTATACATATACAGGTTGTAGCATACTCAGGCATAGAGTCCTATGAGGTTCTTCTAACCTCACTTACACACACATGCACGAGGTGGAGTGGAACTAGCGGCATAAGGCTAGACTTTCTCACTCTCCTCCCTTACATGGATCACCTAGACAAACTCTAGGGGCTAGTTTTCCATGTCCTTTTTCCCATGGATCACCTAGACAAGATCTAGGGGTGAGAAGTCCATGTTTTCTCTCTCACTATTCTTCTCATGGATCACCAATGTGTGTATTCATGCTTTTTTCCTTTCTTTTCTTCTCTTTGCATTTTGTTTCCATTTGCATCCTTCATCTTGTGTTAGAGAACTCTCAAATCCTCACACTCTTTGTTGTGTTGGAATTGAGATTTAGTCCTCTTTCTTACCAAATGATTCTCCATTAGTTTCTGGTCTCATATCAAATCTTTTTGTGAGCATTTGTCATCAATATTCTTTAACAATTTGAAGTGGTAAACATGATACCCTGTTTCAACTCACTAAAATTAGCAAGCCGAAACAGGGGGGGGCATATAGCTACCCTCGAATTTTCATCACCTTCCTTAGTAAGCATTAGGTGATTTTGTGATCTAACGTGTATTTTGTAGGGTGTGGTTCCTAACTGTGTACTGCAGATACTGCTGGGGGCTTCGTCCGACAACTTATGGATATATCCTTTTTCAAATAATGTTTACTTTTCTGTACTTTAGCTTGCATATGCACGTAGTGTTCATATGACCGCTAAAGTGGGGGCTAAATGTAGCATCGTAAATTGTACACACTTGCTAGGGTGGTACAATTTCACACCTAGTTTAGCACCCGCCTTGGCGCATTTTTCATTTTGCATTGCATTTCCCCTTTAGCACTTAATTAATTAAATTAATTAGGTCTAAGGTTCTATTTTATCATCTCCCATATCATAAAGTTGGGCCCTTTTCATTAAAGTGTGCCCCTTTCATTTTATTCTTCCAATACATCATTTAATCAAAAACCCTAATTAGGTCCTATTTTGAACTTGGGGGCTTGATTTCGGGGGTCAAAACATCTCGAAATCACCTGTAACTTCGGGATTCTCTCTAAAATCATCATATCCGACGGCCCTGAAAATTTGGTGAAAATTTGTCGGGACATGGCGCCCGGAGTGCACACGGTCCCGGACATTTTTCCAAAAATTTTAGGAGCGCGATCCAATCATAAAATAAAGATTAACCCCAAGAAATTGGTGGGAGATTCAATCTCTAGGTCGGCCAAAAGGTGAAATTAAGACCTAGGGTTTCATATATAAGAGCTCTCTTTCTTCATTTGAAAGGATCCGAATTTTGGTTTCAAGGGCCTTCTATGCAGCGAAAGAGCAGATCTTTGAAGACTTCAACAACATTCAACATCCACCCATCAAGTATTCATCAATTTCATTCATCCATTTAGGGCTTTGAAGAAATTAAAGAGCAATAGGGGATCATCGACTGAAGATTGGCTTGTACCCCTCCCTTGGGGTTGGGTATGATTTCATGTTGTTTTCATGTCTTTGCATAAGCTTCATTATATCATTTGTATTCATGCTTTAGATAACTTTGCATCTTGATTTGGAGCATTTACATTATCATTTACAAGCAATTAGGGTTTACTTTCTAGGTTGCTCTAGTTTGCTTACTTGCATTTTAGGATCTTGCACACACACAAGGTCTGCACACACACTACTTTTACAATACAACTTGGCTATTTGTGGAGGTGGAAATCACCAAAGTGGGGGTTTGACCAAGGCAAAACCCTATATAGCCGCCCACCATACCCTTTCAGATATAAGTGCAAATTTTCGAATTCGAAGGACGCCGCAAATTGCAGATCCGACAGAAGCGGATCGAGACAGAACTTCACACCAAATTCCAACCCAGAAGACCAGGACAGGGGCATGGGTTGCCCTGGTCCTACTAGGACAGGGGCGCTAGGCACCCTGGTCCCTGGGACAGTGGCGTTGGGTGCCCTGGTCCCTCTATCAGACAACAAGTTTCAGACAACTTTTCAGGTTGCAGAATAGCAGTTTCAGGGGCAGAATCAGGACAGTGGCGCCCACACCCCCATCCCGAACATTTTCACTTAGATTTTAACTCCGGGTATGCATCTACATTCTTGTCTTGTCCTTGTGTTTACAGCTTTCCATTGTTTAATCTTAATTCTGCAATCTTGTTACTAGTTCATACTTACACTTTAGGGTTAATAGTTGAACTTGCATCATTCTATCTATCATTTGCAACAAAGGAATAGAAATCCTAAGAGGTAGCCCATGGCTCTCTCTTCCACAAAAAGAAGTAGCCAATTGTGTGATACCTCTAAGCTGTTTCGTATTCCACAAGTGTGTGATTGAAAGTGAGATTAGGGCATGTTTGCTTAGTGTCACTTTTTCCCCTTACACAACCTTTAATCACTCTAAATCGCTCTTAATCACACTGAATCACTCTGAATGCAAGGTGATTAAGAATGAAGTAGATTCAACCTTATATCCTCCAAGAAAAACCCTAATATTTCATTGACATAAATGACTTCTGGCGAAAGATATCCGATCTCGAATAAAACATATCTATGCCAGATAAGCATCTCCAATGTTTGGAACATCTTCCAGAACCTCTTCTCAGGGCATATACAACATCTTCATGAATTTTGTCTACCCCTAAGGCATTTGCCTTAGTTACTGGATGAGCTACCTGCCAGTGTAGGAGCAACCTCCTCTGCCGAATAAGTAACCAGCGCATTCCCATCTATAGATTTTTCTTCAGTCTTTCTGACCCATCTCTGGGTGTGATCTTGCCAAATTTCATTAACCTTCTCCTTCCCTTTCTCATTTGATCCTCCATTACCAACCGATGGATTTTTGCTTCTACAAAACTTAGCAATATGTCCAACCTCATTACATGCATAACATGTAATATTTTTCTTTTGAATTGCTTTGCTAAAACCAGTATAATTGATTGACCTGCATTGATTAGCCATATGTCCAAATTTTCTACATGTATAACATTTTACATTCATTCTACAATCTTCTATCTTATGACCATACTTATTGCATTTAGAACATTGACTCGGAGTAGAATCATGGTTCTAATTTGCTCTATTTCTACATTGCCTAGCCATGTGACCAAATTTATTGCAAACAAAACATCTATCATTAAATTTATGAGCATTAAACTACCTTACTAGTGCCTTATGGTTTTGATCTTCATTTGCAGTACTAGAACTCTGTCCTTTCTCAAATCCAAGTCCATTGGAATCTCCATTCTGCCTTTGTCTCTTCAATAACTCATCTAACTGTGCTGAACTAATCTTGAATTTTTCTTTATACTCACTTGCAATAGTCAGATCTTCTCTTAGAATTATCATTTGTCTCTCAAGCTCTTGTTAATTACTCTAGGATTGTACTAAATTAGTTCTCAACATATCATTCTCATGAACCAACCTACCACATTATTCAAATTTGTTCTTCAGAGATACAACAAGATTTTCTTCCTTTTTCTTTCGGTCTTCAATCTCCTTAGACATTCTCATAGCTATAGCTTGCATTTCATTTCTCATAACCATGCTCTCCTGACTCAACTTTTGGCATTGTTCCTTAAGTGCATCTTTCTCTTCATCATCCTGATTTTGCAAAAGTTCCTTCCTCCTAGCTTGAATAGATGACAACCTCTCCTGTAAGACAAGAATGAATTCTTGAGCAGAATTCAATTCATTTTGTAACTTCAAGTTCTTCATCCTTTCAACATCATAATCTTCAAGTGCCATCTCAAGTTTCTTTTCCAAACCCATATCCATGGATTCCGAATCTCCCTCAAGCTGTTAAACTTCCTCAGAGGCACAAAGCTCTGATACCAATTGTTGGAATCCAATAACACTGAGAGGGGGGGTGGGGTGGTGAATCAATGTTCTACTGGTATGATCAATTTTAACCTTATCAAAGCATGCATACACCAACCAATGTACTGGTACATATAGAATTGAAAGAATTAAAGAAACCAATAAGACAATCACATAAATGAATACCATAACACACAAAGTTATGTGTGGAAAACCTCAAAGAGTAAAAACCACTGTGGGATTTGTGATCCACAATATCAATCCATTGGCCATATGAAGAGATATTACAAAATATAGGGGCCTGCACTTGCAGGAAGGATTACAACCTAGAGCACACTGCTCAATCACAAAAGGAGACTCACCAACTACATATAAACTCAGATTTCAATCCGAAGAAATAATTGGACTATTAAAATAGCATCCTCTATGCCAGAATACAGTTCTGATTAAGCTCTGTCTATTCCGGTCTGAAACCCTCACATACATAATCACTCTGATATATTTCACATCTCCTTAATTATTTCCTTCCTAATTACATATTCATAATGATATGTCAAAATGATTTAATCAATTAACCTATATACCCTATACAATTTATCATGCCTTATGTTGGCTTACAAAGATAATTACAATATCAATATACATGTCGGCTAGATAACATAAATACATGAATATCAAAAATAATTGCCAATGTTGGAACCAAGAGATGTCAGTCTGCAATACTGATAACCTTATTCTAAACCATGTTGGCTTGCATTGCCGGTAACCAAAGAAATCCATTCATCCTACCAGTGTTGGTGCTGGTGTAGTGTCTGTGAAGTGCCTGCCGGTACACAACTGAACCAAAACATGAAGCCAGAACAAGATACCATGTTTCCATCAATGACAACATAGTGAAACCAACCAATTGAGTGTCAATTGCCAATAACTTTCCCCTCTCCCCTCCTCCTAACCTCGAATTACCCCCAACTTGTTCTCTCATTCTCCCTTCCCAAATTACCCTTTCTCTCTCACACCTATCTCCCCCTCTCACTTTACCCCAAATCTCTCTCATTCTCTCATCCCCCCAATTACCCTCTCTCTCTCACAACTCTTTCCCCATCTCCCCATCCCCCTTAATTAATCTCTTTAGGTTTCTCCCTACCATGCCCTCTCTCTCTCTATATATATATATTTACTTCCATCTCCCCCCTCTCCCCCTCCCCATAATTACCCTCTCTCTATTTATCTCTTCACTTATCTCCCCATATCTCCTTCTCTCTCTCTATTTCTACCCCCTAATTACCCCAAATATCTCTTATTCTCTCCTCCCCCCAATTACCCTCTCTCTAACATCTCTCCCCCCATCCCTTTATGGATACTTCCCTCTTCCCCTCTACCCTCCCCAGGTAATTCATCTTTCTCTCTCCCCACCTTTCTTTGTCATTATATTTTCCCCTAATTATGCTCTCTCTCACACCTCTCTCCCCTCTCTCCCTCCCCCTAAGTACTCTCTCTCTCTCTCTCTCTCTCTCTCTCTCTCTCTCTTCACCTCTCTCCCCATCTCTTCTTCTCTCCCTTTTTTGATACTTTCCCCTCTCCCCTCTCCCCCTACCCCCTAATTACCCCCAATTTTCTCTCTCATTCTCACTCCCACCCAATAAACCTCTCTTTATCTAGCCTCTCTTCACCTCTCCCTTTGTTGATACTTCCCTCTTCCCCTTGTTCCCTTGATTCAGGAGGATCGCCTGTTCACAACAATCTTGTATCAACCAAAAAAAATTTCTTTTCCGTTTTGTTTCCTGTTTTTAGTTTCAGTGTTCCTTTCTGTGTGTCCTGGTTTTGGCTCATTGGATCCTATGGAGCTAGATTCTACTTGAAGACTTGATTATCTTTCTTTCTTTCAAACTGCATCTCATTGGGATCACTTTGCGGCAAGATATTGCTATCGATTTCCATGATAGTTACTTGTTATTGGTTGCCTGAGACCTATTCTGGTAATCTACCATAACCCATTCTGAAGCTTGTGGAGCCTTGGATGTTGATCTCAATGTTTCATGGCATGTGGCCAATCTTCTACGCTCCATCCTTTGGATTTTTTGGAGGAATCTCTTGGCAGAGGTTGACCTTGTTCATTTTGCATGTTAGGTCTTGTTCTTAGGGTTTTGATCCTTTTGGGTCGATTGGATTCTTTGGATTGATATATATATATATATATATATATATTTGTAATCATGCTTTAGAATTTAATAAGGAAGATCAATTAGATCAATCAAATTATCAGATAGATAGATCTTTCGATTCAAGGTCCCAGTTGTGACCTATTCTAGCAGGCCTATGTGCCGGTATGTTGTATCCCGATTGTTACTGGTTGGATGTAATCAAATTTCATGCAATAAAACTATATGTTATGGATTGTCTCATTCATGTTGGTATGTTTCCATTGTGTTTACTCTTGCTGACCGGTTTGGACTGATCTCCTTGAGGTCCCTCCTCATTGGTGACTACGTCAAGTGGTATCAAAGCGAAGTTTTGTTTTGGAGGTTGCATGTCCTAAATTTTTTGTTGTAGGGTAACAGATTGCAGATTCAACCTGCAATTACAGAGGACTAGCATGAATCAATGGCACAAAGAGGAACTAGGAATGGTGGAACGTGTGGGAATGTAGACCCTGCTATGATGGAGATGTTGTGAGGAATAGTAGCCCGGTTAGAATCCATGGAGACAACCCAAAGAAGAGGCTGACATATTTAAGATGTAAGCAAAGAAGAAGAAGAAGAAGCCTCGATAGAACAAGTAAACCTATCGACAGTTGATCCAGATGAAGAAAGGTTTTTAAGGGGTTTGAGTAGGGCGAACACTAAACCTCATTTTACCCCACCAGAATATAATGGGAAGTTATATTCAGCTGAATTGATGGATTGGATGTCGGAAATGGAGAAGTGTTTTGATTTTGAAAACACTATAGAAGAGAGGAA
The DNA here is from genome assembly GCF_030272615.1 of Cryptomeria japonica. Taxonomy (NCBI): domain Eukaryota; kingdom Viridiplantae; phylum Streptophyta; class Pinopsida; order Cupressales; family Cupressaceae; genus Cryptomeria; species Cryptomeria japonica. Next base: position 68,538,892 of record NC_081409.1, read on the forward strand.
GGTGAAATATGCTTGTACCCAGTTGAGAGGTCATGCATCTCTTTGGTGGGACCATTTGCAAGTTGATAGACATAGAAGAGGTAAAGAAAAGATTAAGACATGAGATAGGATGATTTCTAAGTTAAAATCAAAGTTTGTACTAGTGAATTATCAAGTGGATTTGTTCTGAAAGTTGCGGAATCTGAGACAAAAGGAATCTAGTGTGAAGGAGTACACCGAAGCATTTTACAAGTTGAACATCAGATCCGGGCATGTTGATGATGAAGTTGAACAAATTGCAAGATATTTGAATAGATTTCTATACAAGATGAACTCAATATGATCAAATTGGAGAGTGTTGAAGAGGCTTACCAGTATGCCCTGAAGGGTGAAGAGAAATTGAACAAAAGACATGAGCAGAAATAGAGAGGTAGAGGTGGAAGGTTTACAAGAGGAATATTTCAAGGAGGAAGAGGATATATCAGAGGAAGAAGAAGTAGTACAGATCAGAACAAGGACAAGGAAGTGAGAAAAGAAGGTAATTCATACCGTAAGGATGATAGAAATTTCTATTAGAGGATAGAATCAAATGGTTACTAGAATGAGAACTTTGGAAGAAAAGACAAGAGGACATTTAGAGGAACCTGCATTAAATATGGAGGAGAAGGACACCATGCATTTGAATGTAGGAAGAAAGAGGCTACTGGAAGAGCAATAGTAGTGGAAGAAAAACCCACCAAATCAGAAAATAAACTAGAATATGGAGAACTACTGATGATGAGGAAAGCTTTGTTTCATATCAGAGGACATGAAGAACCCTCACAGAGGAAGAACCTATACAAGACCATATGTAAGGTATCCGGTAAGTGTTGTATAGTTGTTATTGATAGTGGTAGTTCAGATAATCTTGTATCAAAAGAGATAGCAAATAAGTTGAAATTGGAGAGATTGAAACACCCTAAGCCTTATCAGATAACATGGATTCAAGATGAACATAAGTTGTGTTAGGTCTTGGAGACAACTGAGAGGGGGGGATGAATCAGTTGTCAAATAAATTCAAACCAAAAACAACTTAACCAACTTAATGCTTAATACCGGTAAACCAGTTAAGTATGCTGGTAGACAGTGTTAATAGTTAATTGCTATACTGGTAAAGATTAATGCATGAAACATAAACATAAAGTCATCCACAACACATAACACCAATATTTGTATGTGGAAACTCTGTAAGGGGAAAAACCATGGTGGGAAACCTTACCCACAATTAGATGATACTACTGCAGATAGTAAGTGTACATAAATGGGGTCTGCACATGCAGAAAGGCCAACAGCCTAGAGCTCACTGCTCAATCACAAAAATTGAGTCACACTGACTATAGTTGGATGGTTAAATCCAATAAGAATGTACTACACAAAATAGCATCTTCATATGCTAGATTTAGTACCAGTGTAATGCTGATATGCTTTCACAAAAACCTAGCTTCACCTTCAAATGATGTCTTCATGTATAGCTTTGCTTAATCTCGCATATACCTTCTCAAAATTATTTTTCGCATTCCACATTCGATCTTACAAATAAGATCTTACATTTATACCATAACCTAAGACCAATTTTAGTAGGTCGGCTCTACAAGATATTACAATAAAACATTTTACAAACAATATAATATCCAATGCAATAACTGATTAAACATGTCAGCTTAAAGCATTTACAACAATAATTAATCATCTCCATAGCGTGCCATGCTGATCTGGAAAAGATAAACCTGTCGGTGTAACCCTAGGTAACCCTGGACCTATTTGCTGGTAAAAGCAAATATGCAAATATGAATATACCAATGATTAATTCTTCAAAATAAAGTGTCCACATGATGTCTTCAACATTACCAAGTGTCTTCCATATCATTCCAAGTGCCAGTGATCATTATATCCTACTGGTGAACCATATACCAGTAACTGTGCAATAGTTACTTGCTTGATGGTGAATGTCGCTGGATCTCCAAAGTGCTAGTGTTTTAGTAGGTGTTGACATCAATGACAAAACCATACCAAAATACCAACAATCTCCCCCTTTGGCATTGATGGTAACACAAGATGGAAAAACCATCAAAGTGCCAAAACAGAAATGCCAAAAACCAACAATCTCCAAAAAGATCATAACCAAAATACAGAGAGTAATAGTCTCTCCCAAACAACAATCTCTCCCCCTAGGAGCAACATGTGTTATCCAAATTTCTTTTAAAAGATAATGTGATTTTCCATAGATATCTCTCCCCCTTTGACATCAAATGCCAAAGTTTAAATAACAAAATCAAGTTCATATACAAAATACCAACCAATTCAATATACCAACTACCCCCCCTGAGAAGTAGCTTCCTCATCAAAGACCGGAGTAAAAGATTTCTCTGTAAATTCTGCCAGTTGATGACAATCATCAACTATCTAAGTCTCTACCGGTGGTGGTATGACTCCAAGCTGATCTCTAAGATATTCAAAAGTCTCCTTAGGCAAAGGTTTTGTGAAAATATCTGCAAGCTATTCTTTAGTATTCACATAAACTAGTTTTATCTCTTTTTTTTCAACTTTTTCCCTTAGAAAATTCAGTTTGATAGAAACATGTTTTGTTTTAGAATGTAATACCAGATTCTTAGATATATAATTGTTGCAGTGTTATCACAATATATAGTAATAGGTTCCTTGCATTTTACCTTTATGTCTTTCAACATTTGCTTAAGCCATAGTACCTATGTATAGTTAGTTGTTGCTGCAACATATTCTGATTATGTTGTTGATAAAGATGTACAACTCTGTTTCTTACTCAACCAAGAAACCAATCTCTTTCCATGAAAGAATGCTCTTCTGGTGGTGATTTTTCTATCATCCACATCTCGTGCCCAATTTGCATCTGTGTATGCACATAGATCAAAATTTTCATCTCTAGGATACCATAATCCAAGATTTGCAGTGCCTTGTAAGTACCAGAAAATCCTTTTTACTGCTGACTCATGATTTTCTCTAGGGTTACTTTGGAATCTAGAAACAATACATACTGCATTCATAATATCAGGTCTGGTTTGTGTCAAATACAGTAAACCTCCTATCATAGATTTGAATCTAGTTGGATTAATAGGTGTAGATACATCCCTTTGAGATAATTTATCATTTGTAGTCATAGGTGTGCTTACCGGTTTAGAGTTCTCCATCCCAAATTTCTTTAGTAACTCTTTTAAGTACTTGGATTGACTCAAAAATATACCTTTGTCAGTCTGTGAAATCTGCAATCTTAAATTTTTTTTTATTTCTCCAATCATAGACATTTCAAATTCTTACTGCATTTTAATAGAAAAATCCTTACATAATCCATCTTCTCCTCCAAAGATTATATCATCAACAAATACTTCTATAATCAAGATATCATCATTAGTTATTTTGTAATATAAATTGATGTCTATATTTCCTTTAGTAAAACCAATCTTTAAAAGATACTTATCCAATCTTGCATACCGAGCTCTTGGGGCTTATTTCAGTCCATACAGAGCTTTTCTTAACCTGCAAACCATATCATTGTCATCTATCAAAGAAAGTCCATCAAGTTGTTCAATGTATACTTCCTCTTCAAGATCTCCATTCAAAAATGCACATTTAATATCCATCTGATAAACTTTGTAGTTCTTGTGTGCTGCAAAAGCCAAGAATAATCTGACTACCTCAATTCTGGGTGCAAAGGTTTCATTGTAATCAACTCCTTCTTTCTGAGAATATCCCTTACACACTAGTCTTGATTTATTTCTGACCTTACCATCTTCATTAAGTTTGTTTCTGAATACCCATTTTGTTCCAATTACATTTTTATCTTTAGGTCGAGGAACTAATGCCAAGTATTATTTTTCTCAATTTGTTCTAATTCTTCTTCCATAGCTTTAATCCAAAATTTATCTTCACATGCCTCATTAATAGATGATGGTTCAATTTTAGAAATAAGACATACCTCTTCGTTTGTCAATCTTCCTCTTGTCATAACTCCTTTAAATTTGTTTCCAATTATCTGATCTTTAGAATGATTCAATCTTACATACCGGGGTGTCTTAGTTTGCTGCTGTTCTTCAATTACTATGGAATCCTCTGATGGTACCGGGTTAACTGTATCTTCATTCTATACCGGTGGATTTAGAGTAGGTTCATTTGTCACAATTTCTGTTGCCGGTTTAGAGTCTATATACCTTGAAGTTCCTCTGAATTGTTCATCAATTTTTACATTTGTACTCTCAACAATTTTCTGCAATCTCTTGTTAAAACATATATATGCCTTGCTTTTAGATGAATAACCAAGAAATATTCCTTCATCACTTCTAGCATCAAATTTGCCAATATACTCATCTCTTCTAATATAACATTTACTTCCAAAAATTTTGAAATACTTAAGAGTAGGAGTATTACCAAACCATAGTTCATGAGGGGTCTTACCGGTTTCAACTTTGATGTGGACTTTGTTGAATGTATAGACCGTTGTGCTAACTGCTTCTCTCCAATACACATGTGGTAAATTCACTTCAGATAACATACTTCTTGCTGCATCCAAGATAGTTCGGTTTTTCCTTTCAATAACTCATTCTGCTGTGGTGTCTGAGGTGCTGATAGCTGTCTTTTGATTCCATTCACTTCACAGAATGTATTAAAGTCTTTAGATGTGAATTTACCTCCTTGATCTGATATTAAACATTTGATTTTCTTACCGATTTCATTTTCAACCATTGCTTTGAACAGTTTGAACTTTCCAAGTGCTTCTGATTTTTCTCTGAGAAAAGTAACCCAACACATTCTAGAATAATCATCAATAATTAGCATGAAATATCTATCACCTTGTAAGCTTTTAGTTCTAGCTGGACCACATAAATTAGTGTGAATCAAATCAAGAGCATTATTGGATTTTTCTGGAATACTTTCGAAACTAGCTCTAACTTGTTTTCCAAATTGACATTCCTTACAAATTGTATTTTGAGGTTTGACAATTTTAGGTAGATCTCTAACTGCCTTAGAAGTACTGATCTTTACCATGCAATCAAATTTTACATGACAGAGTCTCTTATTCCATAACCAACTTTCATCTATATGTGCAATCAAGCATGCCTTTTCACTGTTATTCAAATGAAAGATATTACCTCTAGTTTGATTACTGGTTGTAATTTCTAAACCAGTTCTATTCATGAGTTTGCATTTTCCATTCTTAAATTGTAACTGAAATCCTTTCTCAACCAATTGACCAACACTCAGAAGATTATGCTTTAATCCTTCAACATAGTAGACATTGTCAGTGTTATGCTTACCATCAAGAGATATTGTACCCTTACCTTTGATTGAACAGGGTTTGTCATCTCCAAATCTTACTAAACCTCCATTGTATTCTTGAAAGTTCAAGAATTTACCTTCGTCTCCTGTCATATGATGTGAGCATCCTGAATGAATGATCCATTCATCCTTTACATCAACTTGAGCTGCTAGGGCTTGTTCTATCGGTTGATCTTCTGTTATAGCAACAAGAACCCATCCATTGTCTGTTGGATCCTGATCAGAATCATCAGTCACACCTTCATCAGCAATGTAACAAGATTTGTCTTTGTTCTTCTTAAATCTGTATCTCTAATATTCGAGATTAGGCTTGTATGTTCTTCTAGCTTCTTCTCTTAGTCTAGCATGTCTATCAGGGCATCTCGAAGCCATATGACCAATCTTATTGTAGTTAAAACATTCAAAGGGTGCTTTACCTTTATACTTACTTCCAACTAGACCTTTAGGCATTTTCCTTGCAAATAGTGCTTCAAGTTCTTCAAGTTCTTCATTCTCCTTCCTAGTTTCTTCAAGTTCTCTTGCATAAAAGGCTTTCCAATCTGATTTGTCAAATGATGGAGCAGATGATGTTGATGCTTTAAAGGCCAAATCTATCTTTATAGTAGCAACAAGACCAAATTCCTCAATTTCAAAAGCTGAAAGTTTTCCAATCAATGTATCCCTAGTTACTGATGTATTAGGCATTGTTCTTAACTCATTTATAGCAGTAGCCTTCATTTTATATGCCGGTGGCAATCCTCTTAAGATTTTTGAAACAATTTCATCCTCACTTAAGGTTCCTCCACAACATTTAATACGCAAAACAATTTCATTTACTCTCTCCATAAAAGCAGAAATCCTTTCATCTTCTTCCATTTTCAGATGTTCATACCTGACTCGGAAGCTTTCAAGTTTTGCAATCTTGACTGTGGAATCTCCTTCATCCAGTGTTTCCAAATGATCCCAAATAGCTTTAGCAGTAGACCTATCTGATAATCCCATGATTTGTTGATCTGATAATGTGCTCAAAAGTGCTTCTCTTGCTTTGCAATCATTCTCCTCATCTTTAACTAAGGTAGTTGGACTGGGCTGACCAGCTACAACATCAGTATAACCTTTCTTTGTAACTTCCCAAATGTCTTTACCAATGCAATTCAGATGAGTCTCCATTCTGATCTTCCATATCCCATAGTTGGTTCCATCAAGTTTAGGACTGTCCTTCCTGAAATAATTAGTAGTCATTAGATCTCCTTAAGTTGTTAAAATTTTGCAAAAGAGGACTAGGCTCTAATACCAATTGTTAGGTCTTGGAGACAACTAAGAGGGGGGATGAATCAGTTGTCAAATAAATTCAAACCAAAAACAACTTAACCAACTTAATGCTTAATACTGGTAAACCAGTTAAGTATGTTGGTAGATAGTGTTAACAGTTAATTGCTATACTGGTAAAGATTAATGCATGAAACATAAACATAAAGTCATCCACAACACATAACACCAATATTTGTGCGTGGAAACCCTGTAAGGGGAAAAACCATAGTGGGAAACCTTACCCACAATCAGATGATACTACCGCAGATAGTAAGTGTACATAAATGGGGTCTGCACATGTAGAAAGGCCAATAGAATAGAGCTCACTGCTCAATCACAAAAAGGGAGTCACACTAACTACAGTTGGATGGTTAAATCCAATAAGAATGTACTGCACAAAATAGCATCTTCATATGCTAGATTCAGTAGTGGTGTAATGCTGATATACTTTCACAAAAACCTAGCTACACCTTCAAATGATGTCTTCATTTATAGCTCTGCTTAATCTCACATATACCTTCTCACAATTCTTTTTCGCATTCCACATTCGATCTTACAAATAAGATCTTACACTTATACCATAACCTAAGACCAATTTTAGTTGGTCAGCTCTACAAGATATTACAATAAAACATTTTACAAACAATATAATATCCAATGCAATAACTGATTAAACATGTCAGCTTAAAGCATTTACAACAATAATTAATCATCTCCATAGCATGCCATGCTGATCTGGAAAAGATAAACCTGTTGGTGTAACCCTAGGTAACCTTGGACCTTTTTGCTGGTAAAAGCAAATATGCAAATATGAATATACCAATGATTAATTCTTCAAAATAAAGTGTCCACACGATGTCTTCAACATTACCAAGTGTCGGCGATCATTATATCCTACCGGTGAACCATATACCAGTAACCATGCAATAGTTACTTGCTTGCCGGTGAATGTTGTTGGATCTCCAAAGTGCTAGTGTTTTAGTAGGTGTTGACATCAATGAAAAAACCATACCAAAATACCAACAATCTCCCCTTTGGCATTGATGGCAACAAAAGATGGAAAAACTATCAAAGTGCCAAAAAAGAAATGCCAAAAACCAACAATCTCCAAAAAGATCATAACCATAATACAGAGAGTAATAGTCTCTCCCAAACAACAATCTCTCCCCCTGGGAGTAACATGTGTTATCCAAAGTTCTCTTAAAAGATAATGTGTTTTTCCATAGATATCTCTCCCCCTTTGACATCAAATGCCAAAGTTACAATAACAAAATCAAGTTCATATACAAAATACCAATTATTTCAATATACCGACTACCCCCCTAAGAAGTAGCTTCCTCATGAAAGGCCAGAGTAAAAGATTTCTTTGTAAATTCTGCCGGTTGATGACAATCATCAACTATCTAAGTCTCTACCGGTGGTGGTATGACTCCAAACTGATCTCTGAGATATTCAAAAGTCTCCTTAGGCAAAGGTTTTGTGAAAATATCTGCAAGTTGTTCTTTAGTATTCACGTAAACCAGTTTTATGTCTTTTTCTTCAACTTTTTCCCTTAGAAAATTCAGTTTGATAGAAACATGTTTTGTTTTAGAATGTATTACCAGATTCTTAGATATATAATTGCTGTAGTGTTATCACAATATATAGTAATAGGTTCCTTGCATTTTACCTTTATGTCTTTCAACATTTGCTTAAGCCATAGTACCTATGTATAGTTAGTTGTTGCTGCAACATATTCTGATTCTACTGTTGATAAAGATGTACAACTCTGTTTCTTACTCAACCAAGAAACTAATCCCTTTCCACGAAAGAATGCTCTGCTGGGGGTGCTTTTTCTATCATCCACATCTCGTGCCCAATTTGCATCTGTGTATGCACATAGATCAAAATTTTCATCTCTAGGATACCATAATCCAAGATTTGCAGTGCTTTGTAAGTACCGAAAAATCCTTTTTACTACTGATTCATGATTTTCTCTAGGATTACTTTGGAATCTAGAAAAAATACATACTGCATTCATAATATCAGGTTTGGTTTGTGTCAAATACAGTAAACCTCCTATCATAGATTTGTATCTAGTTGGATTAACAGGTGTAGATTCATCCCTTTGAGATAATTTATCATTTGTAGTCATAGGTGTGCTTACTGGTTTAGAGTTCTCCATCCCAAATTTCTTTAGTAACTCTTTTGAGTACTTGGATTGACTAAAAAATATACCTTTGTCAGTCTGTGAAATCTACAATCCTAAAAAGAATTTTATTTCTCCAATCATAGACATTTCAAATTCTTACTGCATTTTAATAGAAAATTCCTTACATAATCCATCTTCTCCTCCAAAGATTATATTATCAATGAATACTTCTATAATCAAGATATCATCATTAGTTATTTTGTAATATAAATTGCTATCTGCATTTCGTTTAGTAAAACCAATCTTTAAAAGATACTTATCCAATCTTGCATACCAAGCTCTTGGGGCTTATTTCAATCCATACAGAGATTTTCTTAACCTACAAACCATATTATTGTCATCTGTCAAAGAAAATCCATCAGGTTGTTCAATGTATACTTCCTCTTCATCATCTCCATTCAAAAATGCACATTTAATATCCATCTGATAAACTTTGTAGTTCTTGTGTGCTGCAAAAGCCAAGAATAATCTGACTACCTCAATTTTGGCTACCGGTGCAAAGGTTTCACTGTAATCAAATCCTTTTTTCTGAGAATATCCCTTACACACTAGTCTTGCTTTATTTCTGACAACCTTACCATCTTCATTAAGTTTGTTTCTGAATACCCATTTTGTTCCAATTACATTTTTATCTTTAGGTCGAGGAACTAATGTCCAAGATTTATTTTTCTCAATTTGTTCTAATTCTTCTTCCATAGCTTTAATCCAAAATTTATCTTCACATGCCTCATTAATAGATGATGGTTCAATTTTAGAAATAAGACATATCTCTTCGTTTGTCAATCTTCCTTTTGTCATAACTCCTTTAAATTTGTTTCCAATTATTTGATCTTCAGAATGATTCAATCTTACATACCAGGGTGTCTTAGTTTGCTGTTGTTCTTCAATTACTGTGGAATCCTCTGATGGTACCGGGTTAACTGGATCTTCATTCTGTACCGGTGGATTTAGAGTAGGTTCATTTATCACAATTTCTGTTGCCGGTTTAGAGTCTATATACCTTGAAGTTCCTCTGAATTGTTCATCAATTTTTACATTTGTACTCTCAACAATTTTCTGCAATCTCTTGTTAAAACATCTATATGCCTTTCTTTTAGATGAATAACCAAGAAATATTCCTTCATCACTTCTAGGATCAAATTTGCCAATATACTCATCTCTTCTAATATAACATTTACTTCCAAAAATTCTGAAATACTTAAGAGTAGGAGTATTACCAAACCATAGTTCATGAGGGGTCTTACCGGTTTCACCTTTGATGTGAAATTTGTTGAATGTATAGACCATTGTGCTGACTGCTTCTCTCCAATACACATGTGGTAAATTTGCTTCAGATAACATACTTCTTGCTGCATCCAAGATAGTTCGGTTTTTCCTTTCAACAACTCATTCTGCTGTGGTGTCCGAGGTGCTGATAGCTGTCTTCTGATTCCATTCACTTCACAAAATGTATTAAAGTCTTTAGATGTGAATTCACATCCTTGATCTGATCTTAAACATTTGAGTTTCTTACTGATTTCTTTTTCAACCATTGCTTTGAACAGTTTGAACTTTCCAAGTGCTTTTGATTTTTCTCTGAGAAAAGTAACCCAACACATTCTAGAATAATCATCAATAATTAGCATGAAATATCTATCACCTTGTAAGCTTTCAGTTCTAGCTGGACCACATAAATCAGTGTGAATCAAATCAAGAGCATTATTGGATTTTTCTGGAATACTTTCAAAACTAGCTCTAACTTGTTTTCCAAATTGACATTCCTTACAAATTGTATTCTGAGGTTTGACAATTTTAGGTAGATCTCTAACTGCCTTAGAAGTACTGATCTTTACCATGCAATCAAATTTTACATGACAGAGTCTCTTATGCCATAACCAACTTTCATCTATATGTGCAATCAAGCATGCCTTTTCACTATTATTCAAATGAAAGATATTACCTCTAGTTTGATTACTGGTTGTAATTTCTAAACCAGTTCTAGTCATGATTTTGCATTTTCCATTCTTAAATTGTAACTAAAATCCTTTCTCAGCCAATTGACCAACACTCAGAAGATTATGCTTTAATCCTTCAACATAGTACACATTGTTAGTGTTATACTTACCATCAAGAGATATTGTACCCTTACCTTTGATTGAACAAGCTTTGTCATCTCCAAATCTTACTAAACCTCCATTTTATTCTTGAAAGTTCAAGAATTTACCTTTGTCTCCTGTCATATGATGTGAGCATCCTGAGTGAATGATCCATTCATCCTTTACTTCAACTTGAGCTGCTAGGCCTTGTTCTATCGGTTGAGCAGTAGGTGCTAGTTGATTTTCTGTTATAGCAACAAAAACCCATCCATTGTCTACTAGATCCTCATTAGAATCATTAGTCACACTTTCATCAACAATGTAACAAGATTTGTCTTTGTTCTTCTTAAATCTGTATCTCTGATATTCAGGATTAGGCTTGTATGTTCTTCTAGCTTCTTCTCTTAGTCTAGCATGTCTATCAGGGCATCTTGAAGCCATATGACCAATCTTATTGCAGTTAAAACATTTAAAGGGTGCTTTACCTTTATACTTACTTCCAACTAGACCTTTAGGCATTTTCCTTGCAAATAGTGCTTCAAGTTCTTCAAGTTCTTCATTCTCCTTCCTAGTTTCTTCAAGTTCTCTTGCATAAAAGGCTTTCCAATCTGATTTGTCAAATGATGGAGCAGATGATGTTGATACTTTAAAGGCCAAATCTATCTTTATAGTAGCAACAAGACCAAATTCCTCAATTTCAAAAGCTGAAAGTTTTCCAATCAATGTATCCCTAGTTACTGATGTATTAGGCATTGTTCTTAACTCATTTATAGCAGTAGCCTTCATTTTATATGCCGGTGGCAATCCTCTTAAGATTTTTGAAACAATTTCATCCTCACTTAAGGTTCCTCCACAACATTTAATACGCAAAACAATTTCATTTACTCTCTCCATAAAAGCAGAAATCCTTTCATCTTCTTCCATTTTCAGATGTTCATACCTGACTCGGAAGCTTTCAAGTTTTGCAATCTTGACTGTGGAATCTCCTTCATCCAGTGTTTCCAAATGATCCCAAATAGCTTTAGCAGTAGACCTATCTGATAATCCCATGATTTGTTGATCTGATAATGTGCTCAAAAGTGCTTCTCTTGCTTTGCAATCATTCTCCTCATCTTTAACTAAGGTAGTTGGACTGGGCTGACCAGCTACAACATCAGTATAACCTTTCTTTGTAACTTCCCAAATGTCTTTACCAATGCAATTCAGATGAGTCTCCATTCTGATCTTCCATATCCCATAGTTGGTTCCATCAAGTTTAGGACTGTCCTTCCTGAAATAATTAGTAGTCATTGGATCTCCTCAAGTTAAACTTCTGCAAAAGAGGACTAGGCTCTGATACCAATTGTTAGGTCCCAGAGACTACTGAGAGGGGGGGTGAATCAGTTGTCAAATAAATTCAAACCAAAAACAACTTAACCAACTTAATGTTTAATACCGGTAAACCAGTTAAGTATGCCGGTAGATAGTGTTAACAATTAATTGCTATACCGGTAAAGATTAATGCATGAAACATTAACATAAAGTCATCCACAACACATAACACCAATATTTGTATGTGGATACCCTGTAAGGGGAAAAACCACGGTGGGAAACCTTACCCACAATCAGATGATACTATTGCAGATAGTAAGTGTACATAAATGGGGTCTGCACATGCAGAAAGGCCAACAACCTAGAGCTCACTGCTCAATCACAAAAAGGGAGTCACACTGACTATAGTTGGATGATTAAATCCAATAAGAATGTACCGCACAAAATGGCATCTTCATATGTTGGATTCAGTACCGGTGTAATGCTGATATGCTTTCACAAAAACCTAGCTTCATCTTCAAATGATGTCTTCATGTATAGCTCTGCTTAATCTCTCGTATACCTTTTCACAATTCTTTTTCGCTTTCCACATTCGATCTTAGAAATAAGATCTTACATTTATACCATAACCTAAGACCAATTTATGTAGGTCGGCTCTACAAGATATTACAATAAAACATTTTACAAACAATATAATATCCAATGCAATAACTGATTAAACATGTTGGCTTAAAGCATTTACAACAATAATTAATCATCTTCATAGCGTGCCATGCTGATCTAGAAAAGATAAACCTACCGGTGTAACCCTGGGTAACCCTGGACCTATTTGCCGGTAAAAGCAAATATGCAAATATGAATATACCAATGATTCATTCTTCAAAATAAGGTGTCCACACGATGTCTTCGACATTACGAATTGTCTTCCATATCATTCTAAGTGCCAATGATCATTATATCCTACTGGTGAACCATATACCAGTAACTGTGCAATAATTACTTGCTTGCCAGTGAATGTTGCTGGATCTCCGAAGTGCTTGTGTTTTAGTAGGTGTTGACATCAATGACAAAACCATACCAAAATACCAACATATTGTTAGTAAGTGAACAATGTTTGGTAAAATTAAAAGTTGGGAATTATCATGATGAAGTTTTGTGTGATATCATGCCTATTGATATTTATCATCTTTTGTTGGGAAGACCTTGACAGTTTGATAAATAGGCAATATATTTTGGGAGGAAGAATACCTACACTATTGTGGCCAATGGGATGAAGCAAACCCTATTACCTTTGGAGGAACCTTTGAAGAGTGAAGTTTGTACAAATACTAGAATCTGTTTGGTAGATGGAAGGAAATTCATGGATGGACTGAGACATGAGAATCTGTGTTTTGCCTTAATTCCTAAGAAGACTAAGAGACCAAAACCAGAAGGAGAACACCCGACAAAGAAGAGATTTGCTGATAGAATATGAGAATATCATTTCAGATAATGTACCTGATAGATTGCCACTTGTTAGAAGTATTAGTCATTGCATGGACTTGGTTCCCAAGGCTAGTTTGCCTAACAAAGCTACACATCGGTTGACACCGACAGAGAATGAAGAATTGAATAGACAAGTGTAGGAGCTATTGAAGAAAGGTTTGATTAGGGAAGTCTGAGCCCTTATGCAGTACCATCAGTATTAGCACCTAAGAAGAATGGAGAATGGAGGATGTGTACCGATTCAAGAGCAATAAACAAGATCATAGTGAAATACTATTTTCCTTTTCCTAGGATGGATGACATAATGGATTGTTTGTGTGGAGCAAAATACTTTACAAAGATAGATTTGAAGAGTGTTTATCATCAGATCCAGATTAGAGAAGGTGATGAGTGGAAGATAAGATTTAAGACAAATGAAGGACTATATATGAATGGTTGGTGATGCCATTTGGATTGACTAATGCACCGAGTACTTTCATGAGGCTGATGAATGAGGTGTTGAAGAAATTCTTGGGTAAGTTTGTTATTGTGTATATAGATGGCATTCTGATTTTCAGTAAGACAGACAAGTTTTGCAAAGGTTGAGAGAAGAAAAGTTTTTGATCAATATCAAGAAGTGTACTTTCATGAAGAATGAGTTAGTCTATTTGTGCTTTGTGATGTCTGAGAATGGTTTGATGATGGACCCTGAGAAAGTGAAAGCCATTGTTGAGTGGCCTACACTTGAAATCATTGGATAGGTAAGATCATTGCATGGATTGGCTAGTTTTTACCAGAAGTTTATGAGAAATTTCAGTTTAGTTTGTAACCCTATGAATGAGACCATGAGAGGAGATCAGAAGGAATTCAAGTGGACCACCAGAGCAAACAAAAGTTTTGAATTGTTGAAGCAAAAAGTGACTGAGCAGCCTATGTTGGCTTTACCGGATTTCAATAAGGTATTTCAAGTGGATTGTGATGCAAGTGGAACAACAATAGGAGCAATTTTGAGTCAAGAAGGGAGAGCAGTAGCATATTTTTGTGAGAAATTGAATGATGCCTGAAAGAGATATTTAGTGTATGATCAAGAATTTTATGCCATAGTTCAAGCCTTGAAGAAATGGAGACATTACTTGTTTCCTAAGGAGTTTGTGTTGTATATAGATCATCAAACTTTGCAGTATTTGAACAATCAGAGTAAGTTGAATTAGAGAGATATGAGATGGGTAGAATTATTGCAGAGTTACACCTTTCTGTTGAAGAATAGAAGTGGGAAATCTAACAAAGTTGTTGATGCATTGACTAGGAGAAGGAATTTGCTGACAGAGATGAGAGTGACAGTATTAGGTTTTGAAGATTTGAAGACCTTGTATGATGAAAACCCGGATTTTGCAGAACCTTGGAAAGCATGTAGAGAATTGGTTATGGTTGATAGAAGCAAATGGTTGGATTATTTCATTTAGGATGGGATGTTATTCAAGGGAGTTCAGTTATGCATACCTAAGAGTTCCATGAGAGAGAACTTGATAAAAGAGAAGCATAATGGAGGTTTAGCTAGACATTTTGGCATTGATAAAACAATTGCATTAGTAGTGAGCAGTACTTTTGGCCCTAGATTCATAAGGATGTTAAGATATATGTGCAGAGTTGTAGAGTTTGTCAAGTTAGAAAATGTAGTAGTCAGAATGTGGGATTGTATAAACCTTTGACAGTATCGGTAAGACCTTGGGAGGATATAAGCATGGATTTTGTACTTGGATTTCCTAAGACACAGAGAGGGAATGATTCTATATTTGTGGTGGTGGATAGATTCTTAAAGATGGCTCATTTCATACATCAGATGCATTGCATGTAGTAGACCTATTTTTCAAGGAAGTGGTGAGATTGCATGGATTACCTAAGAGAATAGTTTCAGACAGAGACACTAAGTTTGTTGGCTATTTTTGGAGAACACTTTGGAAGAAGATGAAGACAAATTTGAAGTTCAGTTCTACTTTTCATCCATAGACTGATGGACATACATAAGTAGTTAACCGGAGTTTGGGAAAATTGTTGAGATGTTTATTGGGAGATAAAACCAGTGATGAATACTAAGAGGGGGGGGTGAATTAGTATACCGAAAAATACTAAACTTAAACACTTAAACAGTCTAGTAGTAAACTGGTAAAATAGTTTAACAAACAAACCAGTTGACACACATGCAAACCAAATAGGAAATAAGGCATTCACCCACAGGAGCAGTAACACCATAACAAAAGATATTTGACGTGGAAACCCAAATGGGAAAAACCACGGTGAGATGAAACTCACAAGTAATTATTTGTAGAATAGTAACCAGACTGGTTAAGGTCATACAATGTTCTTTACCAGAACAAATCCTGTTAGGAATCTCAATCCGTGTTAGGAGATAAGTCTGATTAAATACTACCTTGTGAGAGGATTTTAGATCCACAGATGTGAACCACCTTGTTAGAGGATTTACAAAGGCTTTTTTGGGCCTACCCGGTTAAGGGTTTCTAACTTGTCAAAGGTGTGAGTAATCAACAAGTGAGTGATCTAGCAAATAGCATAGATTGCTTGGTTAGATCCTTGATAGCTCATTCTTAATGCATTCCAGAATTACTTCAGTTTTCAACATATTCACACTCTGCCTTCTCTCACAAACCTAAACTTATCTTCTCTGATCACACTTACAAAAACTCATCAACCACTTTCAAAAAACCCTTCCAACCACCTAAAACCCTAGACATGATGTCCTTATAAAGGAATCTAATTTCATGTTGGTCCAATAGGTTTACAATACAATTTTCTAGGTCTAGTGCATCTAGACATATTTGGTAACATGACACAAAAAGAACCGCCAGAGTGTCGGCACCGCCAAACAATTGGTGGATGGTAACTCATCACAAAATACCGGTTGGTAACTCATCATAGAGTATTACCAGTTCATACAAAATACCGGTTGCCGGTATGTTGAAAATGAAGACTTGGAAATATGTGTTATGCCGCTTTGATCCTTCATGCTGCTTGAGATCCTCGAACTGCTTGGGGTCTTCATACCGCTTGAGAATGGTAAACACTTTCTACAAAACACCGATAGTCTAAAGACTAACACATGATACTGGTTTGGAACAATTACCGGTTGAATATAATTCATACATTCAAAAAGTGATCTCATAGCAAGTGTGTGACCATCAATGACAATTACAACATAATCATAAAAAATGCCAATAGTCTCCCCCTTTGGCATTGATGGCAACACTTAGGAAAATTTTGACATCTAAGTGTTTTACAAAATCATCCCATAAACAAAATTACTCCCCCTAAGCATGTACACTATCCCTTTTGCAGAAAATACCATGTATACTACTCTTTATCAGAGATAAACATGAAAGTATACATTAAAACATCAAAATTTATATACTTCTCCCCCTTTGCCAACAATGACAAAAACATTGCAGACTAACCCCTATTTCATTAGTATTAAAATAATAAGTGTTTATGACAGTAAAGAGTAAAACTTGTCAAAAACTGATTTAAAGTCTTGCAAAAATTGCTTCATGGATAAGGACCATGACTCAAGTAGGGAGGTAGCCACCTCTTTCTTTGTCTACATCTGGGAGACCTATTCTTCCATGGCATCTATTGTGCTCATCTCTTGAGTGACCGTTAGGGCAACAAGATTTAGATAGCATTTCTAGAGAATTTGCAATCATGGCCGTAGGATCAGTTGAAGTTCCTGCAAATTACGTGTCCAGTTGCTTATCTCTGCCTCTATTCTTGTAGGCTGGATTTGAAGCCAGTGAACAATTTGACCATATCTGGAAAAGCAATCATATGACATCTTGAAGGTGCTAATAAATGACTGCATATCAGATTGTAGTTTGTCCTTCTGAGTGAGCATATCATCACAAAGTAGATGAGGTTGACATATCTTGTTGAGTAGTAGATTGCCCTCATCCATTGCATCTCAGATGTTCTTTTGTGTCTTCTAGAGTTCTGACCGAAGCTCATTCAACTTCTTCACCAACGCAATGTTCAAAGCCTTTTCATGCTCCTTTTTGGCATTTGATTCTGCAACTTCTTCCAGGCTTTGGACCTGGTCATCCACAACTATACATAGAAGCTTTAAATGAGCAAGTGAGGAATCGGTACTAGGGAGGTTCGTACCGGGTATCAAGTTGGTAAGTGTTTCCATTGCAATTTGGATAACATCTTCCTCCTTTTTCCTCCTTAGAGCATCCAATCACTCTTGAGCAAGCTTAATGCTCTGCAGCAGCTCTGATTCATTTGCAGACTAGAGGTCCATAGGACTAGTAATGTTAGCTGGTTTGGCTTGACTACTGGTTGCCTTTGGAGTCTCCATCTGAGTGCTCTGTGCCGCTTCTTCTTTCTCATTGGCTCTTTTCTTGTCTTCTTCTACCTTATTTTTCTCCTCTTCTTTCCACTTCTTTTCATCTTCATCCTTTTTCTTCTCCTTTGTTAAGAATCCCACAGATACTGAGAGGGAGGGTGAATCAGTATCTGATCGGTATTTAGAATTTCTTGACTTAAAACATGCAAAACATAATATAACAGTGTACCGGTATGCAAGAAATAATGCAATAAACAAAATCAAGAACATCCACATGAAAAGCACAACATAACACAAGATTTTAATGAGGAAACTTGGTGTGCGAAAAACCTCAGTGGGATTTGTGACCCATAATATTCACTCACTAGCCAATAAGAGAATATTACTTACAATAGGGGCCTACACATGCAGGAAGGCCAACTGCCTAGAGCTCACTGCTCAATGGGAAGTCTCACTGACTTACAATGAGGATTATACAAATCCAATATCTTGTACTGCTTTACAATAGCATCTTCAATGCCAGATTCAGTACCAGTTCTTGCTCTATTCTTTACATATACCCCTTAGCCTATATTTTGCATAATAGGTCTGCCTAATATTTTTCCTTTATGCTTTTCTCACCATATATCAAATGTCTACAATGATCTCTTTTATATATGAGTCATTTTACAATTTTCCAAGTCGGCTTACAAAGTTTTACAATAATAAACAAAATATAATATAACAAAATCCTGTCGGCCTCTATGCCAGTATACTTCCTTTCTTCTATGTTGGTGCCGGTGTCCTGAGTGCCAGTGTAGAGTGTGATCTGCTGATACCGGTATAATGCCTTTGCCAGTGCCATAGGATTGTAAGGTTTCCATCAATGAGAAAACCTTCAATCACATACAATGTCTCATTGGAGTGTGCATATGCCAACAATCTCCCCCTTTGGCATTGATGGCAACACCCATGAGAAATTTCAAAAGATGTATCCAAAAATGTGAAGTCCAAAAAAATGTTACCAAAAATGTGTGAGCTCCCCCTGAGCATATGATTCCTATGATTTGAATTTTCTCATCCCATTACTCCCCCTTTGGCATCAATGATAAAGGTTGTCAAGATGTCAGTAGAGTTTGTAGTTTCAGCCTTGTAACTGGGTGCTTACAATTTGAAAAAGTTCTACTAAAATCAAGTTTATACTATCCATAAAATTTTTTCTATCCTTTAATGTTGTCTCTATTCTCTTCACTGTACCAGTGAGATGTTACAAATGCTTTGCCGATGTTTTCTTTCCCTGTATTAGTGCCTCAGATACTTCCTTCCGTAGAGATTCTAGATAGTCCAATCTTGGACTTAGTTTTGATCTCAAATTCTTTGCCTTATTCACTATTCTTTCTTTCTCTCCTTCTAATTTAAGTAATTCTTCTTCAAAATTTGTTATCTTCTCCTCAAAAACTGATAGTGTATCAGCTGAGTTAACAAAATTATCTGCAAGTTTATTGATCTCATCTTATACCTTGCTCATCTTCTTGTCTATATCTATAGTCAAAAAGTTTGTTTTACAAGTATCTTTGTACAAAGTTTTGTACTCTTTCAATAAATTACACAATTCCGATAGAAGTGTGTCAAAATCTCTGTTACACTTCTTTATTTGCTCATCAAAGAATTTCTGTTTTTCAATTTCTACTTTATCCTTTAACGACTCTTCCTTTATTTTCTCAATGTTTTCTGTGATATATTTACATAGTGTATCAAGTTGTCCTAAAGAATCTTTATTGTCTATATTACAGTTAGGAGCAATTACCTTCAAAATTGGTATGGTATCATCAATTGCCTTGTAAGCTTGTGAGCTGCAGTCGGTTGTTTTCCTGATTGAATCTAATAGTACCTCAGTCACATTAGTTGATTTGTATCCTAATGATGAACCAACAATCTGAGTACCGGTGGAAGTAACTAAGCTTGTAGTGACCTCTGGTAGGTCTGTTTGTGTCTGCATTTCTTTAAGCAATGGTTTTTCTACTTCACTAGTTGCCAGTGGTATTGTTTCCTTATGTACCTGTTTCTGTTGTTGTTGTTCCTGTTCCGAAGCCTTTTGCTCTGTTTGTTTCTCTATTTGTTGTATTGCCTCAGTCTAAGTCTGAGTTTCTACCTTTTTCTCTTTGTCTTCTGCCGATTTCTCCTGTTTGTTATCAGTTTCCTCAACTACCAGAGGCTCACTAGCCATATCAGTCTTATCTATTGTATCTTTGTCTACCACTATGTTGATCTTTTGAGTATCAACATCCACAGTATATAAGACTTTAGGATTAGGATTATCATCCTCTACATCCATACTCTCAGCTGCCGGTTGATCTTCTGTAGTTGTTGTTTTTACTGGTGGAGTAATCAAAGGAGGTGGGGGTAAGTTGTCTCTAACCTTGATACTAGGTGGTCCACCAACTTTACCTTTACCCTTGTCTCTATCTTTCTGATAAACTTTTATGGGTTTGGGGTTCCTGTACTCTTCTTGTTTTTCTTTCTCAACTAGGAATATATCCCATCCATTTTCTATCTCCGTAGTCACCTCATTAATTCTTCCAACCATTAAAGCAATGTGCTGGTGTGTAGTAGAAAATAATGTCCAGTTGGCTTGAGCAATTAGGTCATCAATTTCTTTGGGTGAGTTTACTGGATATACAACAAGTAGTTTTTCAATTTTTATTTTCTTATCTAGTTCTATTACTGCTTGTCTTCTTGCTTCTAGTCTTTTAAATAGTTCATCTGGAATTTTATTGACTACTTCCATCAAAAACTTCTTATACATATCCATATGCAATATAACACTATTTTCAACTTGTTCTTTTTCATTAGCTGTTAAGGTGTCATATATTTTCTCTATGTTCTTCAATTTACCTTCCTCTGTAATTTCATTTAGCAGTATATCAAGAGGGGCCAAGTCTTTGTTTGTCCTCTTCTTCTTTTTGGGTGTCAATTTCTTCTTCTTTGGTGTAGCCTTTCTTACCAGAGATCTCACTGCTTGTTTTTTTTGTCTTGTCCTCCTGGGTGAGGGCGTGGTTGCCAGTGAGGGATCTCTTTTTCTTACAACTCTTTTGAAAGTTGCAGGCATGTCACTCCCTGAAGAAGTACCTACCGATGATAGGTAAGTTTCAGGTTGTGGAGCTACCAACTCATCCTCTGTTATATCGGTTTTCTTCAACACATCTTCTTTGATGGCTTTTTCTTGTGTGGAACCTTTCCTTACAACCGCCTCAACCTTTTTCACTCTTTTCTTTGATTGTATTTGGCTTTCAATAGTTTATGCACTACCAAATATTTCTTCCTTAGGTTCTCTGGGGGCTTCCAGAAGTGCTTTAGCATATGTTTCAATTATATGATCATCTGTTTCATAGCCCATCTCGGTTACCCAAACTGTCCAAGGGATGACTGCTTCCATCTAGATTTCATCCTTCTTGATTACAAAGCATATTTCATGTTTGTATTTGTTGACAATCTTTTGTGATAACCTGATTCTTTTCTTCATTTTGGCCTTTAATGCTTGAAAGAAGTCATGAATATTGTTTTCCTTGTCTTCTCCCATGTTATTGAATAGTTATGTTAACTATTTGCCTACCGGTATATCATATCCAAGTTCTTTGTAGCCTATACCGGGAACCTGTTTTGTTATATGTAGCATCAGACATACTAACAGATTTCCAAACCTGAAAGTTCCTTTCTTTTCCTTCTTAATCTTACCAAGGTTGTCAATTAATTCATCTTTTAACCACTCACATATATCAATTTTTGCATTTTCTGTGACCATATCATAAGCACTCTTAATGCATAAACTTGAAACTAAATTGAGTCTATTTGCATGAGTAGCTTTATACCCTAATATCATGCTGATAATTCTTACATTAATGTCTGTTATATCATTAACTCTTAGGGACCTCTTGTCGAATGTTGCACCAGTTAGGTTTGTAACTAGGTCATTGGATACCTTCTTGGTTTTATCTAGCCTTTTACCGGTGGTTGGTAACCCTGTGACAACTTTCGTAGCTTCCTTAGTGATTTTGTGGACTGCATCTAACTAGAAAAATTCACCATGTACCATGCTTAACACTATCCTAATCACATCCTTGGGGAATTCAGGAATGCTAAGGATCTCTGTAAATCCTAGGGTCTTAATGATCTTGTGTTCATCTTTTACATTGCCAGTTTTATCACATATCACAGTTTTAAACATGGTTTTAATCTCTTCATCTCCTAGTTCCTCAATGTTGCAGTGGATGTACATTCTGGGGTCTTCAGCATAAACAACTCCCTTAGGAATTTGAGAAAAAGCACCTAAGGTATCATCTTTCTTTGCTACCTTGGGAACTAACTGAAATACGGGCCTAGGTCTTTTTATCACTTCAACAACAATAGGGTTTGCTATATATTCAATTGTAGAGGTGGATGCCATGATTACATACCTTTTACTGCCTTTAGGATGGATGATTGCTTGGAGTGTTCTTGCTTCTTGCTTGGAATGCCTTAGCTTAGAATCTTTGCGCTCTTCATAAATTTGAAATCTCAGTGAAATGAAATGGAGCCAAAACCTCAATTTTATAGTGTCTATTCGCTATCTACCACATTAATTGCATGCCGGTTAAGTATTCACTTAACATTGTTTGCCGGTAATAAGTAATTTCCAACTTCTTATCTCTAACCAAGGGAATAATAGCACATGTGTCATTAGATTGCCAAACCCTCAAAGAAACTTTCTTCAATTAGATGAAGAACTTCCTGCCGGTGCAGCACTGCTCTGTCCTATCGGTGAAGCATCACTTTGTCCTGCCGATGAAGCATCACTCTATCCTGTCGATGAAGCATTGGTTTGTTCTATCGGTGGAGGAGTATTCCCAATATTTAGATCAGCTTTTCTAATCCATTGTTTTGAGAATTCTTGCTTAACCTCTTCAACTTTTTCTTTACCTTTCAAGCTAGAACTTTTGTTGTCTACCGGTGTTCCTTTACTTCTACAGAATTTAGCAATATGCCTAATCTTGTTACATGCATAACAAGTTACATTATTCTTCTAAATAGCTTTCCCATAACCTATGCCGGTTTGTGTTCTGCATTGATTAGATAAATGTCCAAATCTTTCACAAACATAACATCTCACATTCATTCTACGGTTTTCAGAGTTGTGACCTACTTTGTTGCATTTAGAACATTGACTGGTGGGTGTGTTGATATTCTGATAATTTCTAGATCTACATTCATTTGCTCTATGACCATACTTATTACAGTTAAAGCATTTTCCATTGAATTTATAAGCATTAGGTTGTCTTACCGGTTTGCTGTGATCATGAGTATTTGCAGTACCGGAGCTTTCACCAACTTCAAAGCCAATTCCAGAATTGTCACCTTTAGGTTTTTGATTCTTCAACAAGGTACCAAGTTCCTCTGAGATTTTCTTGAATTTTTCTTTGTGTTGATTTGCAGTTTCTAGTTCTCTTTCTAAGACTTATTTTTGTCTCATCAGCTCATTTGAGTCATTCTAAGAATGCATCAGATCTGTCTTCAACATGTCATTTTTATAGCTAAGTCTTGTGTTGTCATTTGCTACATCACTTAGTCTTCTGGTCAATTCTTCTTAATTTTTCTTCCTATCCTCAATCTCTTTGCAAAATCTCATAGTCATATCCTGCATCTCGTTCTTTGTTGTCATGTTCTCTTGTTTCAACTTGCTTATCATATCATTAAGTGATTCCTTTTCATCATTCTCATTTTGCAATTTTTCACAAAGTTCTCTTCTCTTATTTCTTGCAACAGTAAAATTTTCTTGAAGTGCCTGAATGATATCCTGAGCTGCCCTTAAATCATCTTCTAGTTTGATATTTTTCAATTTCTCTACATCATAGTTTGTAAGAGCTCCTTCCAGTTGCTTCATCAGATTTTCCATCTTTACCGGTGTCAAGATCTTCCTCAAGCTATTAGGCTTCTGAAAATAGAGGACCAGGCTCTGATACTAATTGTTAGGAATCCCACAGATACTGAGAGGGGGGGGTGAATCAGTATCTAAACGGTATTTAGAATTTCTTAACTTAAAACATGCAGAACATAATATAACAATGTACTGATATGCAAGAAATAATGCAATAAACATAATCAAGAACATCCACATGAAAAGCACACCATAACACAAGATTTTAACAAGGAAACCCGGTGTGGGAAAAACCTTGGTGGGATTTGTGACCCACAATATTCACTCACTAGCCAATAAGAGAATATTGCTTACAATAGGGGCCTACACATGCAGGAAGGCCAACTGCCTAGAGCTCACTGCTCAATGGGAAGTCTCACTGACTTACAATGAGGATTATACAAATCCAATATCTTGTATTGCTTTACAATAGCATCTTCAATGCCAGATTCAGTACCGGTTCCTACTATGTTCTTTACATATACCCCTTAGCCTATATTTTGCATAATAGGTCTGCCTAATATTTTTCCTTTATGCTTTTCTCACCATATATCAAATGTCTACAATGATCTCTTTTATATATAAGAGTCATTTTACAATTTGCCAAGTCGGCTTACAAAGTTTTACAATAATAAACAAAATATAATATAACAAAATCTTGTCGGCCTCTGTGTCGGTATACTTCCTTTCTTTTGTGCCGGTGCCAATGTCCTCAGTGCAAGTGTAGAGTGTGATCTGCTGATGTCGGTATAATGCCTTTGTCGGTGCCATAGGATTGCAAGGTTGCCATCAATGACAAAACCTTTAATCACATACAATGTCTCATTGGAGTGTGTATATGCTAACATCCTCTTCCTTTCTCTTCTCCTCTACCTTTTCCTCTTCCTTCTTCTTCTCCTCATCCTCTTGTTTCTTATTTTCCTCCTCTTTTCTCTTTTCTTCCTCTTTCTTTTTCTTCTCATCCTCTTTCTTCTTTTCCTATTCTGCCTATTTTGTCTTTTCTATCTCTTGTTTCTTCTTCTCTTCCTTTCTCTTCTCCTCTTCCTTTTCTGCTTCCTTCTTCTTCTCCTCTTCCTTTCTCTTCTCCTCTTCCTTTTCCACTTCCTTCTTCTTCTTCTTTTCTTCCTCTGCCTATTTTCTCTTGTCTTCTTCCTGTTTCTCCCGACCTTCTATTTCTACTGGTGCATCTGGAGTAACATTGTCACTGTTTAAGGCATCAACATCAATCGGTTCCATTTGAGTGGTGACCAGTTCTCCTTCATTGTCATATACTTCATCTGGTTGAGTGATTTCTGGTTCTTGCTCAGATTTCCTAGTGGCTTTAGCCACTTCATGCAGTCTTAAAGTTGATTGAGCAAGGGAGTGGGTATCTTTGACCACTTTCGAAACTTTTCCTTCCAATAATAGGAGTCTTCTTCTTCTCATGAAGAAGAGGCCCTTATATTTCTCCACCACTTCATATAGTTCTATTTTAGGTACATCAGGAAAGTATTGTGCAAATACTGCCTCTCTTATTTCTTGTTCTTTTTCTATGGCAATGTGCCACTTGTTGTCTAAAGAATTATACAAAGAATCAGGCGCCTCAGATTTAATTTCTGATGGCCACCAGTCATTAATACATAAATAATTGATAACTTCCTGTTCAACTTCTTTCTTTTCATCATCATTAAAATCATCAAAGCACTCTTTTAAATCACCGAGTACCTTTCTTCTAATATTCTTAATTGTTCTTTGACAATGTGTCAAAGGTTTGTAAGAGGAAATATCAATATTTACTGGTGCAGATGTTGCCGGTTCATTCTTTGTCTTTTTCCTCATTTGCCTAGTCTTTTTAGGCTGTTCTTCAAAGATAGTGTCCTCTGAGTCTAGTGAATTTCTTTTTGTCTTCTGCTTCCTCTCAAAGACTTTGGTAGGTGCCGCTTCCAGTTTCTTCTTTACTGGTGACCGCTTGGTCACTTTGGGACTTGCTCAAGTAACTGGTGCCGATGCTGAAGGCACTGCCTTTACCTTCTTTACTGAGGGTTCTTGAACTGGTGTAACCCTTTCCAAATAGGTGCTGGTTCTCTTGTCCTTTGGATCAAGGGGCGAGGTGATTAGGGTAGAGGCATACCCATCTAACATGTCATTCATTACCTCATATCCCATTGGTTCCACTTCTTCCTGTCTAGGCTCAACCGCCTCCATTATGCACTCATCAACTTTGATGGTGAAGCAGATGTCTTCCTCATACTTTTTGACTATATCATCGGATATTCTTATCCTTTGGTTCATTTTGCATCTGAACTCATCAAAATATTTGTTCAGCACTTCTGGATAGCCGGTTCCAATTGCTTGTAGGCTTTCCTTGATTTGCTTTGTCACCGGTTGGTCAGCAGACCACTGAATATTACCTACTCCTAGAAAGTAGCCTTGAAAGTAGAAGAACAACCCAACCAATATTTGTCCAAACTTAAATTTTAGGGCATTGTCCTGTTTGATTGACTTGAGGTTCAATAGAGTTGTCTTTGTATACCGATGCACAGATCAAATGATGCATCTTCCTTTATCATCCTGTAGGCGGCATTTACCACTGCAATAGAGACAGAGTTGATTTTGCTGGCATGGAACATCCTGTATCCTATCACCATACATGCGTATTTGACAAGATCTTCCTTGATGGAATTGACAGTCATTCCTTGTGAATCGCTCATAGAACTAGTGAGCTTAGTCATTTCTGTCTTGCTAATCTTTCTTAGGGTTGGCACTTCACCGACATTATAGAAATCGGTGATGGCATGAATCACTTCTGGTGTGATATCATGTGTCCTCTCTAAGTACATCTTATCACCGTGTACCCTACTCAGAATAATTTGAATGTGATCATCCAAAAATTCTTCAAGAAAATAGGCTACGTTGTGAAGTTTCTTCTTTTCTAGAATGCTAAATTCTGGTTTAATCTTCTTATCCTTTCCACATAATAGACTCAACTGGGAACGGATCATCAAAGATCCTAGGTTTTCAATCTTGTAGTCAATGAAATCTGAAATGCCTTCTTCCACTATGACACCAATGGGTATTTGAGATAGGGCATTGTATTTTGCCTTCTGTTGAATGAAGTCTACAAAATCAATGGGTGCATTAGAGCTAGCATGTGATGTTGAAGCCATGATAAATAGGGAATTTTGAAAAATACCTTCGTAGATCAAAATTTAGGGCTTCACAATTTTAACTTCGCTTCACACTCCTTCGGTTACTGAAATACTGCTTTGCGTTCTACACTTCTCCAACAGATGTTTGCTTCAGATTCTTCTTCAGGTTTTTGATAAATTCCTTGAATCGTAATGTAAATCACTTTTCTTCACTCTGCACTTGAAAACTTCTTTGCTTGAGAAAATGATAGTGAGAAATGATTTGAAAATTCCTTAAAAATAGATTCTCCACCTATCATAATAAATGCTCCACTATTAGGGCGTAAACCCTAGTTTGCCTTTTACCATTTCATGTCTTTTGCCAACTGATAGGCATCGCATATCGGTTAAGGTCTTTTACCGGTGTCAACCAGGGGTTCAAGATATTTCACCATTTGCTCCCTCTAAGCTTTTCTGATGCTTAGTTTGTCGGTTCAGTGACTTCCACACTGGGTGCAGAAACTGGTTCTACTTGAATCACTTCTTCAGGCTTCTTCTTTCAGTTTTTCTTCATGTCTTCCTGAACAATTTCAACATCAATATTTCCTTTTGGAGTGACCGTTATATCATCCGATATACTCTTTCTTGCTCTGCAGAATCTTGCTGTATGACCTAGTTTGTTGCAGTGATAGCAAACCATTCCAGGTGCTCTCCAAGGCCCATTATTCATGTTTCCATTCTTCCTTTTGCATGTTGCAGTAGTGTGACCATGACCATGACAAATCACACAGATTTCTCTCCATCCGGTTGCCGTTTGATAGCTACTGCTCCCTGACTGATGACTATAGGTATTAAATTAATTTGGGTTCTAGTTCCCAGATTGTTCAGGAAAAACTCCTTGATTCCTTTGAGGATACCTTTCGGTATTGTGCATGACAGACCTACATTCAAATGCTATATGACCAAACTTGTTGCATGCATAAAAATTACCATTGAATCTATTGGATCTAGGCTTATTGTTTAGAAAATAAGGAAAATTATTGTAAGCCTTACTTCTACATATATTGGTAGTGTGTCTTTCCTTGAGACAGTTAAAGAAAACATGTTTGAACTTTTGCTTACCTTTATCCTTTGATGCCAGTTGTTTTTTTGATGCTCCACTTTTTGTTCCAGAGGTCTTACCTTCCTCATATTCAGATAAACCAAGTCCATTGGTATTCTTTACCGGTTTAGCTGATTCAAGCTTCTGCTCTAGCTTGATAGAGCTCTTATTGAATTTGGCAAGTATTTCTTTTGACTCAGTGAGTTCTTTGGAAATGGCAGCATTGGATTCCTTCAAGGTTGCATTCTCAAAGATAGCCATGTTTAGTTCACCTTGCACTTCTTCTTTTTCCATTTTTCTTTCATGAAGGTGAGTGGTAAGTGCATTTATCTCTTGCTTTAGCTTGGAGATTTCACGATATTTGTCTTTTACCAGATCTTTGACTTTCCTCCGGTTCTCAAGCTCTTGGCACATTCGGATAGTCAGTCCTTCCAACTCTTTTCTCAGGTTGGAATTGGATTCATTCAACTTTTCTACTTCTTGAATTAGGGCTTCCATGTCCACTTCATTAGAAGAACTACTTTTAGATAGCTCCATTAGTTTTTCAGCATGCTCTCTTCTTTTTGCCTGAGAGGCCTTATATTTGACCATAAGTTCATCATAGGTTTGCTCAGACTGAGTGAGCCGATGAGTAAGTTCCCTCACAGTGTATTCCCCCATATCTCTTTCCAAGTGGTTAGACTTATAGAAAGTTAGCTCTAATACCAATTGATGAATACTAAGAGGTGGGGTGAATTAGTATACTGAAAAATACTGAACTTAAACACTTAAACAGTCTAGTAGTAAACCGGTAAAACAGTTTAACAAACAAACCGGTTGACACACATGCAAACCAAATAGAAAATAAGGCATTCACCCATAGGAGTAGTAACACCATAACACAAGATATTTGACGTGGAAACCCAAATGGGAAAAACCACGGTGAGATGAAACTCACAAGTAACTATCTACAAAATAGTAACCAGACCGATTAAGGTCACACAATGTTCTTTACCAGAACAAATCCTGTTAGAAATCTCAATCTCTATTAGGAGATAAGTCCGATTAAAGACTACCTTGTGAGAGGATTTCCGATCCACAGATGTGAACCACCTTGTTAGAGGATTTACAAAGGCTTTTCTGGGCCTACCCGGTTAAGGGTTTCTAACTTGTCAAAGATGTGAGTAATCAACAAGTGAGTGATCTATCAAATAGCATAGATTGCTTTGTTAGATCCTTGATAGCTCATTCTTAATGAATTCTAGCATTACTTTAGTCTTCAACACATTCACACTCTGCCTTCTCTCACAGACCTAAACTTCTCTTCTCTGATCACACTTACAAAAACTCATCAACCACTTTCAAAAAACCCTAGACATGATGTCCTTATAAAGGAATCTGATTTCATGTTGGTCCAATAGGTTTACAATACAATTTTCTAGGTTCAGTGCATCTAGACATATTTGGTAATACGACACAAAAAACACTGCCAAACAATTGGTGGATGGTAACTAATCGTAAAATGCAGGTTGGTAACTCATCACAGAGTATTACTGGTTCATACAAAATACTGCTTTACACAAAATACCAGTTGCCGGTTTGTCAAAAATGAAGACTGGGAAATGTGTTCTGCCACTTGGATCCTTCGTGCCACTTGAGATCCTCAAACTGCTTGGGGTCTTCATACTGCTTGAGATTGATAAACACTTTCTGCAAAACACTGATAGTCTAAAGACTAACACATGATACCGGTTTGGAACAATTACCGGTTGAATATAATTCATACATTCAAAAAGTGATCTCATAGAAAGTGTGTGACCATCAATGATAATTACAACATAATCATCAAAAATACCAACAACCAGAAGTTGGGATTTGATCCTTGCACAAGCAAAGTTTGCGTATAACAATTCAGTGAATAGAAGTATTAGAAAAAAACCTTTTGAGATTGTTATCAGAGTACATCCTAGAGGAATAGAATAATTGAGAGACATTAGCAGTGAAGACCAGAAGAGTTCAAAAGCATAAGATTTTGCAGATCATATGGCAACATTACATATTCAGCTTAAACAACATTTGGAAGACATGAATACCAAATATAAGGAGAAGCCAAATGAGAAGAGAAGACATAAGGAATTTGAAGTTGGTGATGAAGTGATCGTATACTTGAGAAAAGAGAGATTCCCAGTTGGAACTTATAATAAGTTGCAGATGAAGAAGTTTGGACCCTGTAAGATTTTGAGGAAGTTCAGTTCTAGAAATGCATATGAAGTAGGGCTATCGGATATTCTAAGTATTTCACCTATATTCAACATTACAGATCTTCATGAGTACCATGAACTAGAATTTAGTGAGGACACTATTGCAGACCTTGAGAAACAATTTCCCATGAAGGAACCAGATCAAATTGAAGAGATTTTGGATAGTAGGATAGGGCATAGTACCCAAAATAGTTAGTACAAAGAATATCTTGTGAAGTGGAAGAGAAAACTAGTCGAAGATTCATCTTGGATTTCTCAGGTAGAGGTAGACCACCTTGGTTTCCCTCTAACCCTAGAAAAGTGAGAGGCTCACTTTTTTCATTAACCCCCTATGTCTGATGCAGGAGCATCCCCGGTTCACAACAATCTTGCATCAACCAAAAACATTTTCTTTTCTATTTTCTTCCTATTTGCAGTTTCAGTGTTCCTTTTTGTGTGTCCTAGTTTTGGCTATCCGGATCCTATGGAGTTGGATTCTACTTGAAGACTTGATCATCTTTCTTTCTTTCAAACCGCATCTCATTTGGATCACTTTCCGACAATATATTGTTACCGGTTTCCATGATAGTTTCTTGTTACCGGTTGTTCCTTTGTTACAAGTTGCCTAAGACCTATTCTAGTGATCTACTAGAACCCATTCCGAAGCTTGCAGATACTTGGAATTTGATCTCTATGTTTCTTGGCATGTGGCTGACCTTCTACATTTCATCCTTTGGATTTTTGGAGGAATCTCTTGGTGGAGGCCGACCTTTTTCATTTTGCACGTTAGGTCTTATTCTTCTGGTTTTGATCCTTTTGGGCCGACTGGATCCTTTGGATCGATATATATATTTGTAATCATGCTTTAGAATGTAATAAGGAAGATCAATTAGATTAATTAGAGTATCAGATAGATAGATCTTTCGATTCAAGGTCTCGGTTGTGACCTATTCTACCAAGCCTGTGTGTCGGTATGTTGTAGCCCGGTTGTTACTAATTGGATGTAATCAAATTTCATGCAATAAAACTATCTATTCTACATTGCCTCCATCATATCGATGTGTTTCTATTGTGTTCTCTTGCTGATTGGTTTGGACCGATCTCCTTGAGGTCCCTCCTTATAGTTACCCCCTCTCTCTCTCTCTTTATCTCTCCATGTCTCTCTCTCCACTTCTCTCCCCATCTCCCCTTCTCTCAGTCTCTATCTCTCTCTCACACACACCTCTCTCCCCCTCTCCCCCTACCTCCCTAGCAATAAAATTCATAGGGGAAAGACACTCCATACATCTCATCAATAACTAAGATCCAAATATATCTAACACAAAAACATTTAAATTAGAAAGATAGTCAAGATCCATTACCAATAGGGAGAGAGATCTCTATATAGATGAAAATAGAGATAGAGAGGGAGATAAAAATAAAGAGCGAGGAGAGGGAAAAAGAGAGGTATTTCAAAGATAAACATATAGAGGGAGAGAATGGGGGAGAGATATACAAGATGTATAAAGATAAATATACAAATAACGAGAGATATAAGGGTGAAGAGAGATGAAGAGATGAGAGAGAGAGAGAGAGAGAGAGAGAGAGAGAGAGAGAGAGAGAGAGAGATATTGAAAGACAAGGATGGATAGAAAGGAGACATATCTAGAGATAGAAAAGGAGAGAGGAAGATACAGATAAAAATGAAGATAAAGGGAGAGGGATATGAATAGATATAGAGAAAGAGATAGGTAAAGACAATGATATATATACAAAGAGATAAAGAGGTATGGATACAAAGGGGTACAAAGAGTGAGATACAAAAAGGAAGAGATAGAGAGATATAAAGGAAGGAAAAAATAGATAGATAGAGAGATGTAGATTGTGTGATAGAGTGATAACGAGAGAAATAAAGATTATAGATAGGGATAGATAGAGAGATATATAGGGGGTATAGAGAATGGTGTAGGGAGAGAGCCACAACTATATATAGAGAAAATAAAGAGATAAAGGTAGAGAAAGGGAAAGATACATATAGAGGGCAATAGAGGAAGAGAGGGAGAAGTAGATTAGTGATGTATCTAGAGGAAGATATATATAGATAGAGTGAGATATAGATATAAATAGAGAGAAGAGATATTATTAGAGAGATATAAAAATAAGGAGTGACAAGGATAGAGTGAAGGAGGGAGAGAGGGAAATAGAAAGAGGAAGATATATTTAACTTGGGAAATTTCTAGATGGGATGAGAAAAGAAGTGATATAAGTAGATAAGGAAGATATAGATGAAAGATATATGTAAAGTATAGATAGACAAGTGATAGAGAAATGAAGTGATAGGAAAAAAAGAGACTTTGTATGCAAAATTTGTGAGTATTTAAAGTTTTAAAAGTGAAGGATTAACTTCAAATGATTATAATTACTTTTTGGTGTATACTCCAATAAATCAACCTTATCCATTTGATAGGTCCCCAAATCACCTTTCCAACACCTATAAAAGATCAAAATTTTGATAAGAAATGCAAAAGCTATGCCCATTTTACTAAAGTAGGTTTTTTATGCTTAGCAAAATTGATATCCATTTTGGAAAACATGACATCACAATAATCATGTCACAAAATGTATATCCATTATTAATGGATATCTATTTTGATTTGGTATTACCAAACCAAATTCAAATTTTGTCCAACCCATACAAAAAGTCAAAGCGGAATTCGACATGTTTGGCAAAGTTTAAAATGTGTTTTTTTCCCTATTGCCACTTTTTGGACCCCTTTGATCTTACACAAACCCTATTGGAATAGTATTTGAACTCACTTATTCTTAGTAAATATAAAGAATTAAATTCAAAATAAATACCTCTATTATATCGCTAAGGTGGAATACAAGTAAACAACAATGTCACTTAATCTCATTACTATAAAATGATCAAAGAATGCAAAATCATTTGCAATAATTGGGAAGAACACAAAAACTAATAATGATAGTGAATTTTTCTCTAATGATTTTGATATATTCTATAAGGATTGTGGCATTCACAGATATAAGACAACTCTATATTCTTTGCAATAGAATGAAATTGCAGAAAGAATGGATAAGACATTAATGAAGAAGGCTAGGAGTATGTTGAATGGTGTTGGTATAGAATAGAAGTTTTGGGTTGAAGTCATTACCATTTCTTGCTACCCAGTTAACAAGTCTTCTACATCAACTCTTGTTGATAAAACATCTATGGAGGAATGGTTGGGTCATAAACCTTCATTGAGACATCTTAGAGTTTTTGTTTGTGAGGCATATGCACATTTGCCAAAAGAGAAGTGGAAAAAGTTGGAGAACAAGGCCATGAAATGTATATTCATCAAATAAAATTATGGTCTGAATGGATACAAGATTTGGGACCCTATTTCATAGAAGGTGATACATAGTAGAAGTTTTATTTTTAGATAAATTAACCCTCCTTCTATAGTATTGTAGCCAAAACAAACTAAATAGGAAGATGCGATTCAACTTCCTTATATGCTTTAGAAATTTGAATAGAGACCCCTAGATAGACAAGAAGTTGAGGAGAGCTCATTTAGCTTTGAATCTTCAGAAGAGGAGGAAGAACCTCCAACTCAGCTTGTTCAAAATTCTGCAAGACATAAACAATCATCTCAAAGATATTCACCTGAAGATTAGAAATTTTCTTTTTTCTTTTAGTACTAACATAGATGAACCTAGATCTATAGAAGAGGCATTACGTATGAATGATTTAATGTCCTCTAAATTTTTTATGGATGAATAAATGACAACTTTAAAAAATAATGATACATGGGATCTTGTACCATTGTCTGAAGGATGAAAACCTGTTCATTGAAAGTGGGTGCTCAAGAAAAAACATTGGTTTAGATAGAGGTATTGAGAAGTATTAAGCAAGTTTCATTACAAAATGGTACTCTTAGGTTGAGGGTTTTAATCATGGTTGGATATTTTATCTTGATGTGAAAAATGACATCCATTAGACTTTTGCTTTCTATTGTTGCTTCTTATGATTTAGAGGTTGAACAAATGGATGTGAACATTTATTTTCTTCATCTATCCATTGGATCAACATTACATCATTCATTTGCAAGAATGTGTGTGTTAGGGTTTTTTCATGTTCATGCCATTTCATACAACATATGTGATTACATATAAGAAGCAAATCATCATCATCATCTATTGTAGATCTGAAGGTATACCTTTCCATCATTTATTTAAAGCATTTGAAGTATTCCATTCAACACTGATTCCAAACCGGGGTTTGACTTAGGAAAACCCCTATTTCCAACCCCTTTCTTCTTCTTTCTATGTGTAGGAAGAAGGTGCATAGCTGTACTTCTGGAATTAAGCTTTATTTGCAGAGATAGAAAAAACCCTTTTCGATGTGCGGAAAGTTCAGAGGACCGATAGGGGGTGACCTAGTTCAGACACACGGTCCTTGTAACTTTTGACAGATTTCCCAAAGAAGCTCTGAATCATCTCAAACTTCTTAGATCTAGGTGCATGATGAAATCTCGAACCTGTAGCTCATTGTTTCCGCTTACTTTGTCTTCAATTTCAACACTAAGTTACTTATTCAACTTACAAAAGAGGGTCAAACACATTTCAAACATAATCAATCTACTTAGTATTCAATCTTTATATCATTTAGGATTGGATCTAGTGGATTCATCCCCTCTTTTGAATGTAAAGTCCTCCAAGTGAAAATCGGCTTAGTGTTTTCTCCCTTCCATGTGGTGAATTTGCTAAGCCCAAATTTTCCACTTTACATTTTTGTGAACCGGATTCCTTACACCATTTATTCTTATTTTTTGTTTTTAGATCTGAGTGTATGCAATTTAACATTCAAATTTTCATTTACAAGTTTTATTCTCTTGCAAATTTTAAAAATTTAGAGGTTAATTTCACTAAAACCCTCAATTTTAAATTCAAAATCGAGGTTGTGATTTGTATATTTTAGATTAATTATTTCAGATTGGAGCATTCATTCAATTTGAAAATTCAATTTTTCATCTATAATTCAAATTTCACAATTAATTTTTAAAATTAAGTGGTTAATTTCAAAAACCCTAATTTTTTAATTTTTAAAATTGAGCTTGTATGTTGTTTAAATTTTAAATTTCCCTCTTCAAATTTTGTTGCTAATTTAAAATTCAAATTCAAAATTGCAACCTTGGATCAAATTTCAATTTCAAATTTAAATTTTAAAATTAAGTGGTTAATTAAAGAACCCCTAATTTTTAAATTTAAATTAATTTTGTGCATTTTCCAAATTTTCAATTTCCAAATTCCAATATTAGATCTTGTAAAGTGGAAAATTGGAGGCTTAGAAAATTCCCCACATGAAAGGGGGAAATCACTAAGCCGATTTTCACTTGGACAACTTTACATTCAAAAGAGGGGATGAATCCACTAGATCCAATCCTCAATGATACAAGGACTGAATACTAAGTAGATTGACTGTGTTTGGAATGTATTTGACCCTAAGTTGACTAGTTGAATTAAGACTAAGTGTTTGGAGATGAAGACAAATGTGAGAAAACAATGAGCTATAAATTCAGTATTTTGTCGTGCACCTGGATTTGAGAAGTTTGAGATGATTCAAAATTGCTCTGCAAAATTTGCCAAAAGTTGTAGGGACCATGTGTCTGGACCAGGTCACCCTCCTATCGGTCCTCCAAACTTTCTGCATGTCGAAAAGGGTTTTTCTGTCTCTGCAAATAAAGTTTAAATCTAGAAGAACAACTATGCACCTACTTCCTGCACACAAAAAGAAGAAGAAAGGGGTTTGGAATAGGGGTTTGCCTAAGTCAAACCCCGGTTTGGAATCAACCTTGAATGAAATACTGCAAATGCTTGAAATAAATGATGGAAAGGTATACCTTCAGATCTGCAATAGATGATGATGATGCCTTTCTTCTTATATGTAATCACATATGTTGTATGAAATGGCATGAACATGAAAAAATGAATGATGTAATAATGCTCCAAATGAATGATGTAATAATTCTCCAAGGGATAGATGAAGAATATACAGCCTTAAGGAATGCTTGATGATGAATGCTTGAATGCTTGAATGTAGTCTCCTTGCCTTCTCCACCTTATCATGCTCTCACCTTATTTCCTTATTGCTTGTTGTTATTCGAAATGAGAGGGGAATACCTCCTTATATACATGTTTGTCATGAATTATTTAATTTTCTGCCATAGATCGACATGGGGGATTTATTTCCCACTCAAATTTGAGATACGGCTTAGGGGCCAAAATAGGTCCTAATTAGGGAAGACCAAGGTGTGGTGGCCTGGTCCTACCCTAATTTAGGCCAAGAACAAGGGGCTATGCAAGGTGCAAATTGAAAAGATGAAGCTTGGTTGCATAGGGGAGCTATAAACAAGTCTTGATCAAGCATGGGGATGAGAATGATAAGGCGAGGGCCCAAAATAAGGTCAAAATTGCAAGGGGTGCAATTTTAGGACGCTACAAATCTATTTTAAAATTTAAATTTTAAATTAAGCGGAAGAACCTAATTTTAAATTTAATTCTCTTGTGGACAATTTCAATTTTAAATTTTAGAAAATTAAGAGGTTTATTAAAAGAGCCCTAATTTTTAAAATTAAATTAATTCTTTCAATTCTCAAATTTCAACATTTCAAATTTTAGAATTAAGAGGTTATTGAACAAAACCCTAATTTTAAAATTAAATATTTATTGGATAAATTCAAATCTTCTAGTGGGCAATTTCAATTTAAATTAAGAGGTTATTTTCAAGGCCCTAATTATAAATTTAAATTTCGTAGGAGGTTGCATAATTTTAAAAAAATGAATAATCATTTTTCTAAAATTTTGAATTATTCAAATTCCAATTTCCAAATCTCAACTTTCAAATTCTCATTTTTTAAATTTAAAATAAATAAATAAATTTGTATCTCCTATATTTAAATAAATTATGTGGTTTTATTTATAAAATCCTAATTTATTTTCAAATAATTTGCTTGAACTCAAATTTCAATATTAATCATCACTATTAATGGACTTGGTCTATTTACTATTTCACATATGATTACATTGCTTTTTACATACTGTGTATGGGAAAAACTGAGACTAAGTATGGAAACCCTAATCCCACTCTCATACACACTCATGGAATACAAAAGAGCATAGGGAGGTAATGCACGTTGGCTACATCTTAGTAGAAAGAGAGAGCCATGGATTACCTCTTAGGTTTTCTATTCCTTTGTTGTAAATGAGAGAGAGGAATGATGCAAAATGCAATCTAACCTAGAATGCAAGTAAGAAAGCAAACCCTAATTTGAGAATGCAGATCAAAGAACAACTGATATACTGCTGAAAAGTATAGATCAAAAGGTCAAATCAAAGGTGTACCTATATCTGAAATCTGAGCAGAAATGTTTGAGACTAGGGTGCCGCACCACTGTCCTGATTCTGAACTTCTAGAGCTACAACTGACAGGATGAATTATGAGGCTTGCAAAGTACTGTTCTGCAAGATCTTGCTGATAGATGGCAGGACCATGGCTCCATGCCACTATCTTGGGAAAGACTAGGGCACCATGCTCCCATCCTTGGGGTTTTTGCTGAGATCTGCAACCTAGAAGTGTCCTTGTGTGCTCTTCCGGTCCTGAAACTTTCTGATGAGCTAAAATAATAACTCTTTTATTCCTATAACTGATAAGTTTTTGCTATGTTTTAAGTTG
This sequence comes from Cryptomeria japonica, assembly GCF_030272615.1. Lineage (NCBI taxonomy): Eukaryota > Viridiplantae > Streptophyta > Pinopsida > Cupressales > Cupressaceae > Cryptomeria > Cryptomeria japonica. Next base: position 68,576,973 of record NC_081409.1, read on the forward strand.
CATATTGGGATAGCGTTTGAGTCATGTAATGTATTAAAGTTTGACTATGTGCATTTTGAATGATAACTAAACTTGTTAAACCCTATATTGTTTTGACCCATTATTCATGTTGCCATGCGGATTATCATAGGTAATATCATGTGTGGATGTATAAATGTTATGATTAATGAAAATAGATATATATGTATGCTTGTATGTTCTAACCTTAAAATGCAAGAGTAAATAAATTGCTACAGAAGCAGTTATTTTAAGCCAGATGGCGAATCACGTCATGAAAGCAGTTGGAGACATTTAGGGGCAGTTAAACATTCAAAACAATAGAGAAGATGGTGTGCATAAGAAGCGGCAAAGGAATAGTGAGGCAATACCAGATTCATTTATGTTTGTCTCCAACAAACATCAATCTAGTAAACACCGCCATGCTATATTCTTGGTTGTGGTTTAGTTGAGTTCCACGTTTTCTGTAGATTAACTTCTTCTCTTTGCAGTCATAAATGTTTTCCACCTAATTTCATGGGCATGATCTAGATAGTAGGAATTTTGTTATAGTTTTCTTATAAATAAAGACCTGCACCTCTTCTCAGAGGCTAGACAACGTTTTCTAGAACTAAAAGCATTTCTCTTATCTCACGTGTTGTATCGACTTTTGGAAATAATGAATAAAAGCTATGTTACTCTGAGTATATAGAATCATCTTTGAAGTCTAGATACACTCATCCAAGGGGGCCCACTTGGTGAGTATTCATGTGTGTTTGTTAGATTAAGTTTTCTTTTTGCTGCAATAGATGTTCTAGTGACTGAGTGTTCCTGTAGCCACTGGAACCAGATCCTGTGACTGTTCCTACAGCCAAAGCAGACAGAGTAATTCTTGTTTGTCAGCTCTGAACTTAGTTAACAATTATTTAGCTAGAATCTCTTATTAATGTTAAGATTTCTTGTAGCCATTCAGTTGTTATATTTTCGCTTGTTTATTTCAAATAGACTTAGTTGCTGTAGTAGTGCAGAATGACTATCATAGGAACTTAGTGCGTATACAATGCAAACCCATTTCAAGTAATACATCCCTGGGTTGACAAGTAAATGAACTTCAGTCATGAAGATAATAGCTACTCACAATGAATGACCAATATTTGGGTTGAGACTTTAGCTCTAGTTGTTGTTCCTATTGACGAGGCAAACATTTTTGGCGCTGTTGTCGGGGATGGTGTCAAAATAAGAACCTGTTACAGTTATGAATTCTTAAGTTTTTAGTATAGTTGTTTTAGATAACTCAGTTTGTTTAAAGTAATAATCATGAATCTACATTCATAGATGAAGAAGAGATTCTCAAGGTAGATTCCTTCCTAACCGTCCTAATCATACAAGACTCAATCCATATGAAGCACCAAATGTAAACCCTTTCGCTGCACTTTACCAAGCCCCAAATAATTTGAACCCGCTTGAATTTGAACTTTCTGAGAACAACCTTCATTTCCTCTTTGGACCTCCTAAAGAGGAACCTTGTCCAGTAACTCCTCCTCAAGGAATAATGCAAGGAAATCCACCCCTCGGTGGGAATAACCCACCTCCACCTATGAACCCAACATTTGAGTTCCCCATTTCTAATTTGCATGATAATGCTAATGTCAAGAACATTCCAGCTTCTTATCTTCCTAAATTTTATGGACTAGTGACAGAGGACCCCGACACTTTCTTGTTTGAATTTGATGTCCTCTGTAGGAGTTATGATTATACTATAGATTCCCATCAACTCAAAATATTTCCTGCCACTTTAAAAGAATTAGCTTTGAGATGGTTTATGAGTCTAGGGAGTAGTACAATCACTACATGGGATGAGATGAAATGGTTGTTTCTTGTGAAATATAAAGATTATTGTAGAGGGATTGACCGCCATGGGGATGATATTTTTAGAATGACACAAAAGGAAGATGAGAGTCTAGAAGATTATCTAGAGAGATTTCTATTCAGTGTCAAGAAGTCCAAGCATAGTACTCTAAATGAAGATTCTCTTAAGTTAATATTTCTAAGGGGAATCAGTGACGAATGCACGGATGCTTTAGACCTTATGGGAGGTGGTGATATAACACAAGAAACATGGAATGACATTGGTCAAATCTGTCAGAAGTATTCTAGATCTTCTTCTAAGAAGAGTAGGCGTTTCAAGTCGGGAATTTCTTCATCAACATCCAGTAATGGAGTTTCTCGAATGGAGCTCAATCACCCTTTGAATGATTTTAAGGAGGATATCATAAACAATATGGCTAATCAGTTAGACACACTTCAAGCTAAGAAGAAGTATGAGGAAGATAATGCAATACTTGCATAATTCTGTCCATATTGTAGACAGAAGAAAAGAGACTGTAGATGTAAGATGGTTGCAACTCTTGTAGTTCCTAATTTCAAGATAGTACAAGGAGATGATGAACAAGTTTTCTATGTTGCTCAAAGAAGGCCAAATTTTTCAAGACAAGGTATGCCTCCTGATCCACTTTCTTTTTCTGGTTATAGTGGAAATTCCTATGCACAAAATAATCAATGGCAACCTCCATATGCTCAAAATTTTGAAAATTATCAAAATTGGTATAATCCTCAAGGCTAAGGGAAATTTGTTACCAATCAAACTCCACAGTGGCAACAACCGCAAGGAAATTGGTCTCAGTCTCAAAGACCATGGAAACCATTCCAAGGGAGTTGGCAACCTACTCCTTAATGGAGAGGAGGTCAGTAATGGACAAATCGGTCTTCTGGTTATCAACAACCTCAGTAGCAGCCTCAGTAGCCTTCTATAATTCCCCCTCCTCCTGCTAATACCATTCCACCTAAACCCACACAACTGCCCACTCAACCCATACCAAATCCTAATAGCAAGCCTCGACAACAACAACAAGTTTATTCTGCTGATCCTAATCAATACGTAACTTATTCTCTTTCTATAAGTGATATTCACCTTAGATCCGGGACAACTTTTCCTAACCCGTCCCCTCCAGTTATAACTGAAATACAAAAGGAAAAGGAAATATCTAGCCCAACAACCCAAATACCTCAGAATCAACAAATGCCCCCATTTCCTCAAAGGTTGCAAGCTAAAGAGATTCCTCAGCAAGGGGATATAAATTTTGATATCATTGATTAGTTGAAACACATATGTGTTAAAATTCCATTATTTTAGGCTATTAAGGATGTCCCTATCTATGGTAAGGCAATTAAAGAGGCATGTTTAAAGAAACCTGGAAAGAAGAAAAAGGATCTACAAACAGTACATGTAATAGGTCAACTGGCTGATATTATGTTGGGAAAAGTTTCAATTCCTAAATATTTTGACCCTGGTAGTCCTATTGTAAAAATAGCCATCAATGACACTCAAATAAAGAATGCCTTAATATATTTGGGAGTAGCCATCAATGTAATGACAAGAGATATTATGCAAAAACTTAACATAACCAGTCTTAGGCCCACTCCTACAGTCCTGCAGCTTGCTGATAGTTCCATGGTTCGGCCTGATGGTATGATTGAAGATGTTGTCGTTACTTTAGGCTCTTAGGAATATATGACAGATTTTATGATCTTTTCTCCTAAAGCTACATGGGGGGGATATCTGGTTATCATAGGGAGACCTTGTCTTGCTACAACTGATGCATATATTGGATGCTGATTAGGGGACATGACTATTTCTGAAGGAAATACTACTAAAACTCTGGCTTTGTATTCACCTGCTCAGCCCCAACTTGATCAAGAACAAGTTGTCTGGCCTAATGTGGGGGAAGAATTAAAGGAGGAAGTCAACTCTATCAATCATCTTATGATGATTAATAGAGAATCATTTCATACAACTATAGGATGATGATTCTATCCTTTCTAAAATTCTGGCAAATTAGTATAATCTGGAGCAGTAGTCATAGGAGTTAGCATCAAATATTACAATGTCATATTTTCCTACAACCACTGACATATTGCATACCCTATTGCTGCAGGAAGTTTGCACTTCTCATCTTTTTGAGGTGTCTCAGGTTGATCTTACTATCAAGGTGGAAGTTGATCCAAATAAATGTTTAAATATCAACAATCAACTTAGAGAGACTCAAAGGTTAACATTGGTTGGATTGTTCAAATGTCATCAACACACTTTTGTGCGGGATTACAAAGATATGCAAGGAATTGATCCTACTTTGTACCCACCGTATTTATATCAAAGAGGACTGTAGACTACTTAGACAACCACATAGAAGAATTAATCCTGCATTAAGGCAGATAGTTAAAGAGGAACTACAAAATTTACTAAATGTTGAATTTATCTATCCTATATCAGATAGTCAGTGGGTGTTGCTTCTAGTCATAATTCCAAAGAAAGGAGGTAAATGGTGGGTATGTATAGATAATAAAGCTTTGACATCAGCAACTAGGAAGGATCATTTTCTATTACCATTTGTGGATCAGGTATTAGATTCCTTGGCAGGGAAGCGACACTTTTCATTCTTGGATGGATTCAGTGGCTACAACCAGATTCAAATTGCTCCCGAGGATCAGGAAAAGACTACATTTACTTGCCCTTGGGGAACATATGCATATTTTGTTCTTCCTTTTGGGTTGTGTAATGCTCCAGCTACTTTTTAAAGAGCATTAATAAGCATATTTTTAGATATTTCCTAGGACAACATGGAGATCTATATGGATGATTTTACTACTTATGGCTCAAAATTTGAAGAGGCATTGGAGAATTTGAAGAAAGTTTTGCAGAGGTGTGAAGACTACAATTTATCATTGAACAGTGAAAAATGCTTTATGATGATGCCAAGAAGGCATAGTTCTTGGTCATCATATTTCTATAACTAGAATACAGGTTGATCCAACCAAAATTGAAGTAATTCAAAACCTTCTTTCTCCCACAAAGGAAAAGGATGTCTGAAGTTTCCTTGGTCATGCTGGATATTATAGAAGGTTTCTTAAGCATTTTAGTAAAATTGCAGGACCCTTATATTGTCTTTTGACTAAGGATATGGAGTTTGATTGGACTTTCGCATGCCATGAAGCTTTCTTGAAGCTCAAACATGCCTTGAGTTAAGCACCAGTGCTCTAGGGTCCAAACTAGTCATTGCCTTTTCATATTCATATAGATGCATTAGATTATGCAATAGGAGCAATTTTGGGGTAGAAGATGGACAATTTGGAGAATGCACTTTATTTCATTAGCAAAAACATGCAAGAACCTGAGCTTAATTATAGTGTCACAAAAAAGGAAATGTTGACAATAATATATGCACTTAACAAATTCAGGCATTATATCACAAGATATCAGATATATGTGCTACCAATCATACAACAATCAGATACCTCATGAACAAGCCTTCAATTATAGGAAGATTGGTTCGATGGTTACTATTGATGTAGGAATTTGATATTACAATTGTTGATAAACCAGGTAAAGCTAATGTAGTTGCAGATTATCCTTCTAGGCTTCAATTATAGAATGATCCTGCAACTATAGATGATGCTTTCCCAGATGAACATTTGTTCTTGATAAAAGCTCACACTCCCTGGTATGCAGATATTGCAAATTATTTAGTTGCTAACAAGATGCCTTCTCATTTTTCTCCTAAAGAAAGAAGGTTTCTAGTTGAGAAAAATTTTAATTTCTCTTGGATTGCTAATTGTTTATTTTATACTGGACTTGACCAGGTCTTAAGAAGGTGTTTTAGAGAGTATGAAACATATGATATCCTTCATGCATGTCATGATGAGCCATGTGGAGGATATTTTGCTGCTAAAAGAACAACACTTAAGATCCTTAACACAAGATATTATTGGCCAACTTTGTATAAAGATGCAACTCAATATACTAGAAAATATGATAGATGCCAATGAATGGGTAGGCCTACTAGATTTGATGAAATGCCATTGTATCCCCAAATATTGGTTGCACCATTTGACAAATGGGGATTGGATTTTGTTGGACCAATTGATCCTCCTTCCAATGGGAAATCCAATATTCTAGTATGCACTGATTATGTTACACAATGGGTGGAAGCATGAGCCATGACACATGCAAGAGATAATAAGGTAGCTGAATTTATCTACGAGGAAATATTTACTAGATATGGAGTACCGAGAGAGATTGTTTCAAATCAAGGATCACAATTTACTTCCACATTAATTGTAGCATTGGTTAATGAATATAATATCAAATATAGGAAGTCTACTCCATACCATCCTCAAGAAAATGGTCAGGTAGAGGTTACAAACAGGGATTTAGAAGCTATTCTTACCAAGACAGTAACTCTTCATAAGAAAGATTAGTCAAATAGACTTCTTGAAGCCATTTGGGAGTACAAAACAACGTGGAAGCCTACAACTGGTTTTACACCTTTTGAAATGGTGTATGGAAAAATAGCCATGATTCCCATTGAGTTTGAGCATAAAACTCTTAGGACAACTCTGCAATTGAATATGACTCTTTCAGAAGCACAAAAAGAGCGCATCATGCAATTGAATGCTCTAGATGAGCTGACAAAGATGGTTGTCCAGCATACATAAATTATTCAACATCAATGAGCTAAATGACATGATAAGTATATCAAGGAGAGAAAATTTAAATCTGGAGATTGGGCATTGTTATATGATTCCAAATATAAGGATACAATGGGGAAGCTAGAGACACGTTGGTTGGTCCCATATGAAATAGATAAAGTTTTTCAAAATGGAGCAGTTTGATTGACCACAATAGACCCAGTCAGATTTAAACTTCTAGTCAATGGTCATCAACTACGCTTTTATCATAAGCCCGCAACAAAAGAAGAGTTATTGCAACAATTTGACAACCAGGTGCAGACCATAGTTCCTATAGAAGACCTTCTTGCAACAGTTCCTACAACTTCTGTAGAAGACCTTGCTGCAGTTCCTGCAGCATCTAGACAAGACATTCTTGACCCACTTCCTGCAGCTTCTGCAGGGGTCCTTCTTGGTCCTTAGCCTTAAAATTCCTCATGCATGCCTTCACAATAACCGTTTCTATACTTTATGGAAATACCATTCTCTGCTAATAATTTTCTCATCCACCTCATCCCATTTTATTTTTATTTCTATCACATCATTCACTTCACATCATCTCATCCCATATTGTGAATAGCTAATTGTTTGATTGCAACATTAATTAGTACGAGTGTAGGTATATGTATTATTTATTTTTCTTTTAATTATGAATTTATTCTTTCGTTGTGATTATTACCTGATATGATTCACATAATCCACACGCCCTTCCCTCTATCCTTTTTCACATGTGTGGACACATGTCATCTTAAGTTGGGGGGGTGTTTTATGGTTCGATTTATGAGTTGCATAATTATCCATCCTTGTCAATAATGTATTTTAATTTTTTTGAGATCATTTTTTAATGAGAAATCCTGTAGCATGAGTGAGTAGTTCATCCTGCCGCCATAGTTGATGAAAGGTACTGAAGAATAAGTAAGATTTCAAAGCATGAATTTTCAATTTTGCAGGATATTTCAGTCTTTCATTTTGTTGTGGTAATTGTTTTTGAAAGACAAGTTAGCCATGGGAGGTACCGCTATCCATCATGAGCCTGTAGTTCATGAAGCTTTGCTGCAGGACAACCAATGTGAACATTATTTCCGGACCTATGGGTGGATTGACTATATTTTAAAATTGATAGATTTTAATGAGGAAATTGTGGATGAATTCATGTGCACATTCAGTGAAGGGGAGACTTATGTCAAAGGGTTATGGGTCATAGCCACAGAGCAGCGAATAGCTAAAGTCACTAGGTTGTCATAGGATGGAGAAATATTTCCTGAGGCAAAAGATACAAGAAGTGCTAGCATAAAGTTTACTCACCCAGCTGATGGACCTCTGAGTGTGGACAAGTAAGGAAGTAAACGTACATCTCTTCCAATAGAATGGCTGCAGGTTGCATTTTATGTGATGAAATATATAACATGTGATGGCAGGTACTCTAATCTGCATTCTGTTCATTTTAAATTATTGAGTCATCTGCAGCATGGCCAAAGGATGAATATTCTGAATTTCTTATATCATCTTATCTCCATTAGTGAAAAGGAAACATAGAGGGGTAGTAACGGTTTAGTTAGTCATCATGGCTTGTGTTAGGCCCAATATGGAAAGCTAATGTACTGAGAGGGGAGGGGTGAATCAGTACTCCAAAACTTTTCTTTGATAATAACCTTACTGTTATGCATAAACAGAATAGTGTAGTAACATAAAATAAAGCTAAAATCAACAGATAACAATCATACATGATTTATTCCATAACACATATATTTTGGTCATGCATAAACTCTTGGTTAGAGAGAAAAACTGCAGTGGGGATGGCACCCACAATTTCACTATTGCAATAATAAAGAATGCTCGGTTAGAGCTACATTTAGCTATTTTTGATAGCTTACCCTGTTAGGAGTATCAAGATCAGTTAGATCTACCTTAGTAAAGGATTTTACAACACTATATAAGTGTTACACCTGGTTAAAGGATTTACAATTTATAGACTTGGTTAGAGTCTTTTACCCTGTTAAAGGTTTCTCTTACAACTTCAAAATATTACAATAAAATCACTACATATATCTGCAACTTTACATCTGAAATGCTATAGCAGATTCAATGTACTCTGAATAAGATTACCTAGCTTGTAGCATACCTCGGTAACCCATATTGTAACTCGGTAAACCCTTCTGTTTACTCTGTTCTTCAATTGTTCATTGATAACCTTCTTGGTGACCTCTCTATGTCTTTGTAACAGTCTTCCTTCATGCATACACACTCATATCTCTTGCATATCTCTTCTAACCCTAAAATCATGTTGTATAAATATATCTCTTATAGCGGTGATCTGATTCATTGCTTCAATCTTACAAAAAGATTCCTCAAATGAATAACTAAACAAAATATTTCATTGGTTAGATTGACCTTGCAATCATACACAATCTCCTAGTGCAATTTCCAATGCAAAAATGGTTAGATGTGCCTCGATCTTGTAACATGTTTTCATGTGCATGTCCAGGTTCAATGTATCTAGTAAAACATTTCACTTGGTGAATATCAACTCGGTGAGTTAACTTTACTGCTCGGTAGCCATGAAACATTAGTTGGTAAACAGCTTGGTGAATACTGCGTTCTGTGACTGCTTTCTTCTGTAACCGACTAGACTGTTCATACCGACTTCTCTATGTGTACCGACTGCATGATTCGGTAATACTAACCGACTAGAATATATAGTATGACTTTGGATATGAAACCAATTTCAATTTGATAAGTAGTAATAGGCTTGATCAAATTTCTGGTAGAACTGCCTCTTAGAGATGTCTCATAGATATCATGGGGAGAGTTTGAGGATATCCTACAATTTGGGGAAGAAAATGTTCCTGTTGTAGAATAAATTGCAGCTCAAGAGGAAAATATTGGAGAACCATCATCTCCTAGGGTTTCTGCAATGAACAAACCTCCTGTTGTCGAAGAAGCCTTGCCTGATGTGGAAAAATGGTAATTGAACCAAATATTGAGCAGCCCTCCACTAAAACTCAAAGTGGAGCTGCATCTTCTAGAAGGAAAGGAAAAGAAAAAGGCAATGCAGAGGAAGAGACCGTAGAATAGCCTTAAGCAGCATAGGTTTCTCCTACAACTAAAAAGCATAAAGTAAAGGAAAAATTTCCTGCAGCAACACCTCCTATAGCCACTCAGGAAATGCAACTAAGAAGGAGTCGATGCGTTAAACGAAGAAATCAAGCAACAGGAGATGTGAGTGAAGTCATTTATGTGGAAACATCAGAATTAGGGCATGTAAGTTAGACAGAGGGTCAATCACACGAAGGACATGGAGCTAAAAGACTATCAAATTTGGCACATATAGCAAAGAAGTTTGAAGAACCGGTTGATAAGATCTCAAGCCCTTAGGTAAAAACTCACAGACTCCCTTCATGTCTCACTAGTTTATCCATTGCACTTACATTTTATAGATAGTGGGAGATAGAAAGGGCTAGGCTACAAGGAATAATTGATAAGCAACATAAAGAAATTGAATAGATGGACAATCAAATTGTTGAATTGCAAACCAAAGTAGATACCGTAGCAAACATGGTTCCTAAGCTAATGCAGTGTAGGGCTCAATCGAGAGTTTATACTTTATATTTGAAGGAATAGTATTTATGTTTCAAACTAAATCACATTGTTAGGGATCTTAGTCCTTCTTTGGATACTCCGCAGGAATTTTATAATGTTTATCAAAACTCTCCTACAACCGTTAAGAATTTGTTATGTGAATTTTATTTGCATAATTATGTTGTCTCTTCTGACAACAAATGGAATCCCTTGCTGTATATTGGTGATATTCAGTTAAAAGCATTGATGCCATGGATACAAAATGAAATCAGTATGGGAACACAGGGTAGAATGCACAAGAACTTGGAGTTTGATTGCCCACTGCCACTTAAAGCTGAGGCTAAATACCCATGACATACATACTATGGCTGGCAAAATTTTTTGACTAGACATGATGTCAGAAGCCAAGTTGTACCATTGAGAGAGGAAGCTTTTTCAGGAATATGAGAATCAAGATGCAGTTGAATGTCTGGTTCAGTGTTGGAACAATATTCTAGAAGACCTAAAGCAAGGTGAACCCCATTCACTGCCCAATTATCATGCAACCACACAAAGAGCTCCCAAGTATATCCACTTGGGTAGGACAAAAAGAAATAACTGGCTACCCTTGATATTTCAGCCACCTATCCCTATGTGGCCATTGATGGGATGCAGGACTACAAACAAACCATATGAAGAGGCCATGGAGGAAGCTAGGTAGGTTAGGCTGGAAAGGGTGAAAGGGTTTTATTGGAACTTGGCTATAGGAAGTACATGACAAGGAACCATAGGTGATTTACGATTTAGTGCCCGAATAAGGAATTTTCCTCTTGTTGGAGGATCAACAAGACATTAAGTTGGGGGGCAAATGATGAGCTAAAATAATAGCTCTTTTATTCCTATAACTGATAAGTTTTTGCTATGTTTTAAGTTGCATATTGGGATAGTGTTTTGAGTCATGTGATGTATTCAAGTTTGACTATGTGCATTCTGAATGATAACTAAACCTGTTAAGACCTGTATTGTTTTGACCTATTATTCCTATTGCCATGAGGATCATCATAGGTAATATCGCATGTGGATGTATAAATGTTATGATTAATAAAAATAGATATATATATGTATGCTTGTATGTTCTAACCTTAAAATCGTGGAATAAATAAGTTGTTGCAGAAGCGGTTATTTTAAGCCAGATGGAGAATCACGTCATGAAAGCAGTTGGAGACATTTAGGGGTGGTTAAACATTCAACACAACAAAGAAAATGGTGTGCATAATAATATACAAAGTAATAGTGAGGTGATACCAGATTCATTTATGTTTGTCTCCAGCAAACATCAATCTAGTAAACACTGCCATGCTATATTCTTGGTCGTGGTTTAGTTGAGTTTCACATTTTCTGTGGATTAACTTTTTCTCTTTGCAGTCATAAATTTTTTCCGCCTAATTTCATGGGCATGATTTAGATAGTAGGAATTTTGTTATAGTTTTCTTATAAATAAAAACCCGCACCTCTTCTCAGAGGTTAGACAACGTTTTCCAGAACTAAAAGCATTTCTTTTATTTCATGTGTTGTATCAACTTTTGGAAATAATGAATAAAAGCTATATTATTCTGAGTATATAGAATCATCTTTGAAGTCTAGATACACTCATCCAAGGGGGCCCACTTGGTGAGTATTCATGTGTGTTTGTTAGATTAAAGTTTCTTCTTGTTGCAGTAGATGTTCTAGCGACCGACTGTTCCTGCAGCCATTGGAACTAGATCCTGTGATTGTTCCTGCAGCCAAACCAAATAGAGTAATTCCTATTTGTCAACTCTGAACTTAGTTAGCAGTTATTTAGTTAGAATCTCTTGTTAATGTTAAGATTTCTTGTAGCCATTCAATTGTTATATTTTCAGTTGTTTATTTCAAATAGACTTAGTTGCTGCAGTAGTGCAGAGTGACTATCACAGGAACTAAGTGCATATGCAATGCAAACCCATTTCAAGTAATACATCCCTGGGTTGACAAGTAAATGAACTTTAGTCATGGAGATAATAGCTACTCAGAATGAATGACCAATCTTTGGTTTAAGACTTTAGCTCTAGTTTTTGTTCCTATTGGTGAGGCAAACACTTCCAATAACGCTCAGATCTGGATGCGTACCTGAAGTTGAAAAAGAGGGTTTGGGCTAGCTATATAGGGTTTTGCCTTAGTCAAACCCCTATGTTGGTGATTTCCACCACCACAAATAGTCAATAATGTACTGAAAAATGTGTGTACGCTGGGCCGAATCAGATGGATGCAGAGGAGATGGAAGAGGATGGTAATTAGGTCCCTTCAATGACAAGAGTGGAATGATAGGAAGTAGGACTCAACTACTCAAATGCTAGCTACTTGAACCCGTCTGATTGCAATCTCCACCCCCACCCACTTCGGAGAAATGTTCAATCTTCTGACACGGGCCCTACACCAACACCTACTCCCATGCTTCACTGAAAACTAGGGATGGCTCCATTTGGGGTGAGTGATATTGAGTTGGTGTGAGTAAGCCTTTAAATAGATGCTTCACCTAATCAGGATCAAATGAATATGCACACCTCACCCGAACGGTTGTCCAAGGGGAGGCCCTACAATTCTATGGGTTAGCCAGTAAGCTTAGTCATGTCCTGTATTTCTGTCATTAGGTAAGCTAGCCACCGTCGTGTCTTAGGTAGTTTAGATGGGAAACCAACCTCTGTGAGGAGGTGCGGAAAGAACCTTGTGCATGTGTAAGATCCTAAAATGAAAGCAAACAATCTAGATCAACCCTAAAGAGTAAACCCTAATTGCTTATAATTGACAAAGTAAATGCTCTAAATCCACAATGCAAAGTGATCTAAAGCATGACTATGAATCAAAATGAAGTTTATGAAAAGACATGAAAACAACATGAAACCATACCCAACCCCAAGGGAGAGGTACAAGACAATCGTCAGTCAGTGATCTCCTATTGTTCTTCTATATCTTCAAAAGCCCCTAATTGATAAAATGATGCTTGATTAATGTTGAATGTTATTGAAGACTTCAAAGATCTACTCTTCCGCTACAAAGAAGACTCTAATACTCCAAAAACCTTCTCTTAGATTCTTAGAAGAAGACCCGTTCAAATAAAGAAAGAGAGCTCTTAAGTATGAAAACCTAGATCTTAATTTCATGTTTAGGTCGACCTAGGATTTGAATTTACCACTGATATTTTGGGGTCAACCATTATTATATCATAGGATTGTGCTCTCAAAATTTTAGGGAAAAAGCCGCGAACCATGTGCATTCTCGCAACGGTCTGACCAACTTTTCACCAATTTTTTGGGCCATTAGATATGATGATATTAGAGCGCATCACAAAGTTACAGCTGATTTCGAGATGATTTGATATGCGAAATCGATCCTAAATGGTCAAAATTAGACATAATTAGGGTTTATGATTAAATGATTCATTGGTGGAATAATATGAAAAGGGGAACACTTAGGGCAAAGGGCCCAACTTTATAATATGTAAAGAGACGAAACATGACCATAGATTTAATTAAATTAATTAATTAAATGCTTAAAGGGGAATTAGAAATGCAACATGCAAGACACACTAACGCAGGCACTAACCTAAGTGTGAAATTGCACCACCCTAGCAAGGGTGTATAATTTATGATACTACATTTATCCCCCACTTTAGCGGTCATATGACACTACGTGCATATGCTAGCTAAAGAACAAAAAAGTAAACATTATTTGAAAAAGGATATATCCATAAGTTGTCGGACGAAGCCCCCATCGGTATCTACAATACACAGTTAGGAACCACACCCTAGAAAACCACATGTTAGATAAAAAAATCACCTAATTATTACTAATGAAGGTGATAAAATTCATGGGTAGCTATATGCCCCCCTATTTTGACTTGCTTATTAGTGAGGTGAAACAGGGTATCATGTTTTCCACAGTGAATTGTGATAAAGATTTTGATGAAGAAAGTTCAAAACAAGGCTTGATTGCTCATCCAGTCATGTTATGGAACTAATGTGGAGCGAGAGGATGAACTCATGATTCAAACACCACTGACGGTGCGAGAATTAGAGCTTCCTAGCTCAAGATATGATAGATTGAAAAATTGTAGAAATTAGGGTTTTAACTTAAAAACATAAAGTCAAAAAGTGCATAACACATAAGTATGAAAGTGACACCTTAATTTATCACTTTCTAACTTTGTAGCACTATTCACTACAAAGGAGCCCACATATTAGCCATCATGCCTCGAAGATGACCTAAGCAACCTACATGGATGGAGATCCTATGGCAGTCCATACTTGTGGGCCGATTACTTGACGAGGTGAGTTGACCTTCCGTTGAATCCATTTGACTTTTTCATTCTTTCATAGTTTTTAGGAATGATGATGTGATCACCAAGATCAGGTCGGGGCCCTTGCTTCAGACACCTAGGGGTCCTAGGGTGCCTTGGTCCTCCTAGGGTGCCTTGGTCCCATCTAGGTGCCCTGGTCCCACCTGGGTGCCATGGTCCCAATAGGGCACCCTGGTCCCTATTCGAGGCGACCAGCGGTGACACGAGATCAAGAGATGAATATTAGAATTGATTGCATTGATTAGATGAGAAATGATGATGATCAATTATTGATGAGAGAATATTTTGTGTTTTGCAGATATTGCCATACATCTATGAGCATACTGTCAGTTTCACCTTCTAGAGCCTTCGGGAGCAGATCCCAAGGTTGACAATAGGAGAGAGGGAGTTGATAAATGTAGTGGGCCTGTGGGATTTGATGACTATGTCAGCCATTAGATTCCATTCTGCTATGTTGATGGTGTTGATGGAGAGGTGGGTTGCAGATACCTCAACGTTCTCATTACCTATGGGGGAGATGATGGTCACTCTTGAGGATGTATACCGCATTTTGTTCCTTCCCATTAGGGGAGAGACCGTGAGATCGATTTGATTGAATTGAGGAGGATTACATGAGAGAGAAAGTGTATGTTGTGGGGAGAGTGATACTCGGCGAGATGAGGCGCCATATCATG
Organism: Cryptomeria japonica; assembly: GCF_030272615.1. Classification (NCBI taxonomy): domain Eukaryota; kingdom Viridiplantae; phylum Streptophyta; class Pinopsida; order Cupressales; family Cupressaceae; genus Cryptomeria; species Cryptomeria japonica. Next base: position 68,592,120 of record NC_081409.1, read on the forward strand.
GTTAGTTGGCTCCTACACCCTACTAGCAAGGTTCCATTAGTGAGGCGATTCATGATTGCGACTCTTGCATTAGTTGTGTGACTGACATATGTATGGAGGACTCATCTATGCTATCCAAGCGATGGAGAGACATAGGAGGGTATAAACTTGGGGTCAAATCATGCTTTCACATCTCTATCATGACCTTGGGGAGTATGTGTTTGGACAAGGATGTAGCCTAATGACATGTACGCTACTACAGGTGTGGATGTTCAAGCATATTACCTGCACTAGGCCTGGTGGAGCCCCCATAGAGCTAGTCCCAAAGCAACCTAGGGTATTTGCTTATCCACTTACCCACAAGTGGTAATTTAGTGATCTCCTACATTGGAGGTTGAGATTGGATAGATTGATAGCAGGAAGAGTCATATGGGGACCCTACCTCAAGATTTACATGTGGACAGGGTTACATAGGCAACTGTTCAACATGCAGAGGAACTGTCTACTAGAGGAGCAGTATAGCCACATAGTCATTCCCTTCTACTTCAACTGAGTTCGATGGTAGTTTGGGTTTGAGTAGTGTGTTCCTACTAATGTGCATGTGTACATTTGACACTCACGTGTGATGTTGAGGCTAGGAGCCATTCCTAGGCCTACCAGTGATGAGATCGACATCATAGATTCAGACAGGTTGGATCAAGACATTGCGACAGACTATAGAGATGATTCAGGCACACACCAATGGTACATCACATGGTAGGGGAGGACATACTCTGGAGCCATATTCCCATTAGAATTCCCTATCAGTAACCCTAGACCATGGAGACATTTAGGCAATGGAGAGGGATCCGATACATCAGAGTAGGGCTCAGATGATCAGTCTAACAATACTAGAGAATAGGAGGCAAGCGAAGATGATCCTGACACCGGAGAGGGAGATCGGGATGGAGATGATGAGGAGGATGATGGGGAGGAGGATGACAAGGAGACAGACGAGGAGGAGGAGGACAAGGAGGAGGATGATTCAAATGTAGTTCCTCATCACTCCGGGGAGGATACCATAGCCCTAGATCCACCGAGTCTCCCATTACAAATGGAGAAGGACCCTATAAGGGGTCCTGATCCTAGTCCCCATCAGCCCACACCTATTGTACAGAGATAGTATGAGCGTGGAGAGCCTAGTGGGTCCTAGTCTCATGCAGTCACTTTCCATGATCCATACTGGCGAGAGGGAGATCCAGGTAAGGTGTCATGTTATTGATTAACTTATGTATCTTACTTGTTTAAATTTGATGATATAAAATGTTATTGATAGTTTTTTTTCTCTTCCTTGCAGCTACCATCTAGGAGTGGAGTTGTCTTATTTAGAATGCAGTGACAGAACTCATTATGATTGCACACATTCCTAGTTTCTCATAGATATCACATAGATCCCAGAGGAGTATAGGATGATACGAGGACCTTTTCTCCCCTATTCGGACGGAGATGGAGGTCCTATAAGAGAGATTATGACAAATAGAGTGTGACCTAGCAGCTTCATAGATAGAGGCAGCCACATACCATGGGATCATGATGGAGAGGGATCGTAGGAGCTCCTCGTGGAGTCACTTGTAGTCCATATCACGATACACCCCCATGGGGCCATCCCCATGACTAAATTAGGAGGGGGAATCTAGACACCATCCTCCAGCTACTAGTCTTAGGGATAGGAGATGACGTTGATGTATTGATGTATATATGATGATACTCATGTATATGTTATTTTAATGCTTATACAATATATGTATTACTTAGATTAGAAGTAACATATTGAGTGATGAACATGTATTTCTAATTTTAATTTCCATGTGATTGATTTCTCAATGCTTCATGATTAAATTGATACATGTGTGATTTAATTAAATAACTAAGTATTTAATCAAATGCTACTTTGATGATGTAAAATAAGAATGTATTAACCCTAAGAACTATATAACTAATGTGATTAACTCAAATTAAACACAACATGATATAATTCTACTTAACACATAAGAAATTTTATAACATGCTAGCACATATAAAATGTAAATCTATTGCAATTTACATAAGAGAATCCAAGAAAAACAATAAAGTAATGAAACATGCTTGTCAAGAATGAAGTAATGTAGACCAAACAATATAACATCATTTAATCTTACATACTTTAATGAAGACATGATAACATATTACCCAATTTTGAAGAAAAAGATATAGAGAGAGAACAAAAAGTAGACTAGAAAGCTAGAGAGAGAGAAAAAGAGATCTAGGCATAGTATCAACCAAGGTGCATAGCATTTATGGGTTCTTTGATAGGCGTACCTTCTACATATACTATCTTGTAAGCACCTGATCCATAGACCTTGACAACAATGTATGGTCCAAGTCAATTAGGGCTGAATTTTCCTTTCTCCTTAGGTAAGGCATTCATGTTGCACTGATTCTTGTAAAGGACTAAATCACCTACCGAGAAGGAATGTTGAATAACCTTATCATTATAGCTTCATTTCAAAGTTTTATGATATGCTTGAATATGCTCAAGGGAATTTATATGCCATCCATCGAGCATCTCAAGTTATTGAAGTCTTTTCTCTCTATAGGAATCATCATCCACCATGCCCCTAAGAGAAACTCTCAAAGAAGGAATTTCTAACTCCAAAGGCATAATGGCATGAACACCATAAACAATATTATAAGGAGTGCGACCCATAGCAACACGTACATGTTGGCATTTTGATGATGTTGTGATTATCATTGATGGACACAAACTTGTTTTGAGATCACTTTCTTTATGTATGAGTTATTCTCAACCGGTATTTGTTCCAACCGATATTATGCATTATAGTCTTTAGACTATTGATGTTTTGCAGAAGATGTTTCCCGATTACAAACTGACTGAAGACCTAAAGCAGTATGAAGACCTCAAGCGGTTCGAGGATCTCAAGTAGTACAAAGGAAAAAAAGTGGTAGTTAACATTTACGAAGGAAAAAAAGTGGTAGTTAACATTTTTCCAATCTTCACTTTAGACAACCAGTAATTGGTAAATTGTATGAACTGGTATTACTCTGTGATGAGTTACCAACTGGTATTTCTGTGATGAGTTATCATCCATCGACACTTTGGTGGTGATTTTGTGTTGTGTTACCAAATGTGTCTAGATGCACTAAACCTAGGAACTTGTAATGTAATCCTATTAGACCGACATGAAATCAAACTCCTTTATAAGGACATCATGTCTAGGGTTTTAGGTGATGAGGTTTTGTATGTGCGATCATAGAAGAGAAGATTAGGTCCATGTGAAGAGTAGGAGTGTGGAGATATTGAAGACTGAAGTAATGCTGAAATGCATTAACAATGAGTTGTCATGGATCTAACCAAGCATACTATGCTAGTATCTAGATCACTCACTTGTTGATTACTCACATCTTCGACAAGTCTGAAACCCTTAACCAGGTAGGCCTAGAAAAGCCTTTGTAAATCCTCTAACAAGGTGTTTCACAATTGTGAATCTGAAATCCTCTCACAAGGTAGTCTTTAACAAGACTTATCTCCAAATAGAGATCTATATTCCTAATAGGATTTGTTCTGGTGAAGAATATTGTATGACCTTAACTGGTCCAGTTTCTATTTTGTAGATAGTTACTTGTGAGTTTCTGCTCACCATGGTTTTTCCCATTTGGGTTTCCACGTCAAAACTTCTTGTGTTATGGTGATTGTGCTCTTGTGGGTGAATGCATTGTTTTCTATTTGGTTTGCATTTATCTTAACTGGTTTATTTTCAAATCTATCATACCGGTTATCTACCAAACTGTTTAAGTGTTTGAGTTTAGTATTTTTTGGTATACTAATTCACCCCCCCTCTTAGTATTCATCAATTGGTATCAAAGCCAACCTTTCTATAAGTCTAACCACTTGGAAGGAAATATGGGGGAATACACTGTGAGGGAACTTACTCATCATCTCACTCAGACTGAGAAAGCCTATGATGAACTCCAAGTCAAGTATAAAGCCTCTCTGGCAAAAAGAAGAGAGCATGCTTAGAAACTAATGGAGCTTACTAAAAATAGTTCTTCTGATTAAGCAAACATGGATGCCCTAGTTGAAGAAGTTGAAAAACTAAATGAATCCAATGCCAACCTGAGAAGGGAACTGGAAGGACTGACTATCAGAATGTACCAAGAGCTTGAGAACCGAAGGAAAGCTGAAGATCTGGTAAAAGACAAAGATCATGAGATCTCCAAGCTAAAGCAAGAAATCAGTGCCCTTACTGCTCATCTCCAAGAGAGTAAAGTGGAAAAAGAATAAATGCAAGGTGAACTAAACATATCTATTTCTGAGAATGCAACCTTGAAGGAATCCAATGCTGCTATTTCCAAGGAACTCACTGAGTCAAAGGAAATACTTGCCAAATTCAATCAGAGTACTGTTAAGCTAGAACAAAAGCTTGAATTAGCAAAACCAGTAAAGAATACCAATAAACTTGGTTTTTCCGGTTATGAGGAAGGTGAGACCTCTGGAACAAAAGATGTAGCATCAAAGAAGCAACCAACATCAAAGGATAAAGGTAAGAAAAATTTTAAACCTATTTTCTTTAATTGTCTCAAGGAAGGACATACTGCTAATGTGTGTAGAAATAAGGCCTACAATAATTTTCCTTATTTTCTAAACAATAAGCCTAGATCCAATAGATTCAATGGAAACTATTATGCATGCAACAAGTTTGGGCATAGAGCATTTGAATGCAGGTCTATTGTGCACAACACTGGGAGATACCCTCCAAGGACTCAAGGAGTTATCCTGGAACCCACTATGAACCGGAATCCAAACTAGTACAATGCCTATGACCATCAATCAGGTGGTGGTGGCTCTCAAGCGGCAACCGATTGGAGAGCAACCTGTTTGATCTGTCATGGTAGCGATCACAATGCTGCTACATGAAGAAGGAAGAATGGTAGAATGAAAAATGGACCATGGAGGACACCTGGAATGATATGCTATCATTGCAACAAACTGGGACACCCTACCAGAATTTGCAGAACGAGAAAGAACCTATTAGATTATATATCAATCACTCCAGAAGGGAAGATTGATGTTGAAACCATTCAAGCAAGAATGAATAAAACATGGAAAAAGAAACCTGAAGAAGTGTCACAAGATGAACCGGTTTCTGCACCTAGTGTGGAAGTCTCTGAACTGACAAACTGAGCTTAAAAAGGGGCTTAGGGGGAGCATATCGGTGAAATATTTGAACCCCCAGTTTATATCGGTAAAGACCTTAACCGGTATATGTTACCTATCAATCGATAGAAGATTCTGAAGTGGTTAAAGGAAAAATTAGGGTTTGTACCCTAGCGGTGGAGCATTATGGTAGGTGAAGAATTCATTTAAAAGGAATTTTCAAAGTCATTTTCACTTATCAATTTTCGAGCAAAGAATTTTTTCAAGTGTAGAGCCATAAAGTGAGATTTGACTTGTGATTCAGAGAGAATTCAAATCTTGCAGGAGAATCTAGAGATATTTTCAACCTATCGGTGAAGAACTCTAAGCGATAACCGTGCAACCAAAGTGGTGTGTCATGAGCTGCAATGGAAAATCTTAAATTTTGAAATTGTGAAGGTATTTCTCAAAATTCCAGTTAATCATGGCTTCTGCATCACACTCCAGCTCTTGTGTATCCATGGACACAACTGAATTTATTCAAAGGAAAATGAAATACAATGCCCTGTCCCAAATACATGCTGGAGTCATTGTTGAAGAAGATATTTTAGGGTACATTGGCTATAAGTTGGAAGACCTAGGATCCCTAGCGATTCACTCCTAGCTAGGTCTATTATGCGGGGATGAAAAGAAAATCAAACCGGAATACAACATCCTAGAGAGGAAGAAACTACATTATGTTGTTTATTTTATTGAAGAGTTCACAGAAGATCACATCCGCATCATCTTGAGTAGAGTACATGGTGATAAAATGTACCTAGAGTGGACGCACGACATAACACCGAAAGCAATTCATGAAGTCACTAGTTTCTGCAACATTGGTGAGGTGCCAACCCTTAGGAAAGTCATCAAGACTCAAATGACTGAGCTCACTGGTTCTTTGAGCAACCAAAGGGGAATGACTATCAATCCCATCAAGGATGACTTGGTTAAGTATGCCTGTATGGTGATCGACTACAAAGTATTTTATGCTAGCTGAATAAACTTTGTCCCTACTACTGTGGTAAATGCTGCCCACAGAATGATAAAGGAGGATGCCTCATTTGATCTATATACCTATTTTCACAAGCAACTTCTATTAAAATTGAAGTCCATCAAACAGGACAGTGCCTTAAGATTCAGATTCAGACAACTTTTGGTAGGTCTAGTTTTCTACTTTCAAGGCTATTTCCTGGGAGTCGGTGATATTCAGTGGTCTGCTGACCAACTGGTCACCAAACAAATTAGGGAAAGTCTCCAAGTGGTGGGAATTGGATATCCTAAAGTCTTGAATAAACACTTTGATGAATTCAAGCGGAAGATGAGCCAGAGGATGAGGATATCTGGAGACATTGTTAAGAAATATGAAGAGGACATCTGCTTTACCATTAAAGTAGGTGAGTGCATAATGGAAGCAGTAGAGCCAAGATAGGAAGTAAAACCTATGGGATATGAGGTGATGTATGACATGTTAGATGGGTATGCCTCTACCTTGCTAGCCTCACCTCTAGATGCAAAGGTAAAATGAACCGGCACCTACTTAGAGAGGATAACACCGGTTGAAAATCCTCAAGAGAAAAAGGGCAAGGCAGTACCAGTAGTATCGACACCGGTTACCTCAGCAAGTCCTAAAGTGACCAAGCGGTCACCTGCCAAAAAGAAACCTGAAGTTGCTACCGCTAAAGTTTTTGAAAGAAAGAGGAATACCAAAAGCAACTCACTGGAGACTGAGGATACAGAACCAGAAGTGCAGCCTAAGAAGACCAGGCAAACAAGGAAGAAAGAAAAAACTACCGGTAATGCACCTACATCATTTGTACCAATAAATATTGACATCTCTTCTTATAATCCGATGACACATTATCAGAGGACTATTAAGAATATTAAAATAAAATTGCTTGGTGATTTGAAGGAGTATTTTGATGATTTTGCCGATAGTGAGAGAGAAGAAGAAGAGCAAGAAATCATTAATTATTTATGTGTTTATGACTAGTCACCATCAAAAATTAGATCTAAGGCACTTGATTCTTTATACATTTCTTTTGATAATAAATGGCGCATTGCTATCGAGAGAGAATAGGAGCTCAGAGAAAAGGTTTTTGTAGAATAATTCCCTGATGCTTCAAACTCTGAATTGTTTAAAATCATGGACCAGTACAAAGGTCTCTTCTTCATGAGAAGAAGACTCTTGCTACTAGAAGGCAAAGCCTCTGAAGTGGTGAAAGACACACACATCCATACTAAAGCCGCTGTGAAAATGCATCAAGTTGCTCAAGCAAATATAGAAGCTAAATAGGAAATGAAAACTGGAAAACCGGATGAGGCATTTGATAGCGAAGGAGAACCAACTACAGAACAGCTTGACACTATTGATGTGGACGCGTTAGATGGTGAAGATGTCACTCTAGACACAGAGAAGGAGAAATAGGATAAAGAAAAAGCAAAGAAACTGAAGCTGGATAAGGAAAAGGCTGACAAAGAGAAAGCAGAGAAAGAGGAAGAGAAGAGGAAACAAGATGAAGAGAAGAGGTAACAAGAAGAAGAGAAGAAGAAAGAAGAGGAGAATAGGAAAGAAGAGGAGAAGAGGAAAGAAAATGAAGAAAAGAAAGAAGAGGAGAAGCGAAAAGACAAGGAGAAGAAGAAACAAGAAGAGGAGAAGTGGAAAGAAGAAGAAAGAAAGAAGGAGGAAGAGAAGAAAAAGCATGAAGTGGAGCAAAGGGAGAAAGAAGAGGAAAATAAAAGAGTGGAAGAGAAGAAGGAAGCATAAAAGAACAAACAAGCGGAGACTCCAAAGGCAACTGGTGGTCAAGCCAAACTGGCTGACATCACCAGTCCTATCGACCTCCAATCTGTAGATGAATTGGAGCTGCTGCAAGGAATAAAGCTAGCATAAGAAAGATTGGAAACATTGAGGAGGAAAAAGGAGCAGGATGTCATTCACACTACGATTGACACCCTTACTAGTTTGATTCCAGGTGCCAACCTCCTCGGTACCAATTTCTCTCTGGCCAAACTAAAACTTCTATGTATAGTTGTAGACTACCAGGTACAATTCCTGGAAGAAGTTGTTGAAGCTAATGCACAGAAGAAGCATCAAAAGGCACTAAACACCGCCTTAGTAAAGAAACTGAATGAGCTCTAGTCTCAACTTTAGAAACAATAGAAGGATATAAGAGATGCTATGGATGAGGGAAAGCTACTGTTGAGCAAAATAAGCCAACCCCATCTATTTTGTGATGATGTGCTTGCACAAAAGGATAAACTACAATCTAATTTGTAGGCATACATAAGCAACTTTAAGACAATGTATGATTCTTTTACTACATATGGGCAAACTATTCACCAGTATCAGCGTCAGTTTGCCAGGATAGAATTGGAGATTAGCAACTGGACAAGAGATTTGTAGAAGCTTCAACTGGTTTTATTACCCAAACTGCAAATTCTTCAGAAGTGCTTTCTCAATCTAGAAGCTTTAACGGCAACTCAAGAGATGAGTACAATTGATGCCATGGAAGAATAGGTATCACAGGTGCAGATGGAAAGTGAGGTTGCTACCTCCTTACTTGAGTCATGGTCATTAGCCATGAAGACTTTTATGTAGGATTTTAAATCTGTTTTTGATAAGTTTCACTCATTTTAATGTTAATGAGAAACAAGGGTTATTCTGCATTACTTTGTCATTGTTGGCAAAGGGGGAGTAGTATTTAAAATTTTGGTGAATGTTATGTATAATTTTATGTTACCTTTTTAAGGAAGTAGTATACATTGTCATTTCTGCAAAAGGAATAGTGTATATGCTTAGGGGGAGTAATTTTAATTATGGCATATTTTTGTTGTAAAAACACTTAGATCTCAAAATTTTCCTAAGTGTTTCCATCAATGCCAAAGGGGGAGATTGTTGGCATTTTGATGATGCGATGATTGTCATTGATGGACACACACTTTTTTTGAGATCACTTTCTTTATGTATGAGTTATGCTCAATCGGTATTTGGTCCAACCGATATTATGTATTATAGTCTTTAGACTATTGGTGTTTTGTAGAAGATGTTTCCTGATCACAAACTGACTGAAGACCTAAAGTAGTATGAAGACCTCAAGCAGTTCGAGGATATCAAGTGGTACGAAGGAACAAAGCGGTAGTTAACATTTTTCCAGTCTTCACTTTAGACAACTGGTAATCGGTAAATTGTATGAACTGGTATTACTCTGTGAAGAGTTACCAACCAGTATTTCTGTGGTGAGTTATCATCCACCGACACTTTGGTGGTGATTTTGTGTTGTGTTACCAAATGTGTCTAGATGCACTAAACCTAGGAACTTTAATGTAATCCTATTGGATCGACATGAAATTAGACTCCTTTATAAGGACATCATGTCTAGGGTTTTAGGTGATGAGGTATTGTATGTGTGATCATAGAAGAGAAGATTAGGTCCGTGTGAAGAGTAGGAGTCTGGAGATATTGAAGACTGAAGTAATGCTGAAATGCATTAACAATGAGTTGTCATGGATCTAACCAAGCATACTATGCTAGTATCTAGATCACTCACTTATTGAATACTCACATCTTCAACAAGTCTGAACCCTTAACCAGGTAGGCCTAGCAAAACCTTTGTAAATCCTCTAACAAGGTGGTTCACAACTATGAATCTGAAATCCTCTCACAAGGTAGTCTTTAACATGACATATCTCCTAACAGAGATCTAGATTCCTAACAGGATTTGTTCTGGTGAAGAACATTGTATGACCTCAACTGGTCTGGTTTCTATTCTATAGATAGTTACTTGTGAGTTTCTGCTCACCATGGTTTTTCCCATTTGGGTTTCCACGTCAAAAATTCTTGTGTTATGGTGATTGTGCTCTTGTGGGTGAATGCATTGTTTTCTATTTGGTTTGCATTTATCTTAACCGATTTATTTGCAAATCTATCATACTGGTTATCTGCCAAACTGTTTAAGTGTTTGAGTTCAGTGTTTTTTGGTATACTAATTCACCCCCCTTCTTAGTATTCATTAGTACACTCGTGTGATAAGCCCACAGAGCATAGGTTAATTGAGTATGCCAATCCTTACCATGCTTGTTTATAGTCTTTCAAAGAATTTGTTCAATTATCCTATTAGAAGACTTAGCTTGACCATTTGATTGAGGATAATAAGGTGTATAAAATTTATGTTGAATATGGTATTTCTCGAGAAACTTCTTCACATCCTTATTTTGAATGACGTTCCATTATCTGAAAATGAGGCAGAAGGTATCCCAAATAGAGAAATAATATTTTCCAAAATGAATTGACAAATTACTTCAGCGATAGTGGATTGAAGAGAAACGACTTCCACCCATTTTGTAAAGTAATCAGTGGCAGTTATGATGAAGGTATGTCCTTGAGATGAAGGAGGAGATATTTTACCGATGAGATCCAAACCCCATGTAGAAAAGGGCCAAGATGCCACTTAAGATCAAATTTCTTGGGCCGGGGCATGGATCAAATTGCTATGTTGCTAACACTGGTGACATATTTTAGCAAATGAAAAGGAATCCTTTTCCATGGTTTGCCAATAATATCCCATTCAGAGCAATATCTGAACTAAATATCTACCCCTAAGATTCCCCCCACAAGCACCTGAATGTGCTTCCTCAAGAGCAATAGGGATTTCAGACTTGTTTAAGCATCAAAGGAGAAGACCATTATAACCCCTCCTATAAAGAACATTAGAAAGGATAATGTATCTAGCAGGCAATTTGCGAATCCTAGCCCTAGTATTCTTATTTGCAGAATCTAGAAAGGTACCATCACTCAGATATCTCACGATATGCGAGTACCAATCATTAGAATCTACAATGCAACAAAATGCCACATCACTAGGATTATCAATAATAACCGGGGAAGTAAGGTTGTGAATAGTGAATTTAAGATCTACCAAGGGGTCCTCTAGATACACAAGAGAGGAAACACATGCCATCACATCAACATGTCGATTATCTTTTCGAGAAACAGGCTCCATGGTATAAGAATTGAATTTTTGCAACAAGGATATAGCTAGATCTCTATATTGTGATAATTTGTCTTGCTTATCTTGATAAACTCCTGTCACTTTCCTTATGTTTATTTGAGAATCTCCATAAATATGTAGATGTTTCACATTCAACAATGTTGTTGGTACATAAGAAATTGAGATGATATGATAAAGGAATAGGCTTCTTTTTAGGAGAGATTAAGACCACCTCGACCCCCAATCCTATACGACACTTAGAGCCATCAAAGTACAATTCCCAAGTCTCATCAATCTTAGTGAAAAAAATGTATTCATCGGGAAAAGACTTTGGATTAGGTAGGGAGAAGGGTGAAGGAGTATCAACTAAGTGGTCAGTCAATGCTTGACCCTTTATTGCCTTTTGTGAGACAAACTTAAGGTCAAACTCAGTCAACATCATAACCCACTTAGCTAAGCGTTCGAAAAGGTCAGTTTTGGAGAAAAGATGTTTACGAGGATCGAATTTAATGATAACATGGATCCCAACATTCAAGAGATAATGCCTCAACTTTTGGGTTGCAAAGACTAAATCAAGGCACTATCTTTCTATTGCAGAATATCAGACTTTATAATCGAGTAGAGTGTGGCTTATGTAATAAACTGGACAATCTCTACCATCCTTATCACATTATGCCAATAAGGTTGCAATGGCTTGAGGGGAAGCAATGGTTTACAAAAGGAAAGGCTTAGTAGGATCAACAGGTTGAAGAATAGGAGGATTGGCCAAATAGGTTTTTAGTTGGGAGACATTCTTAGGAGGTGGCATGTTAACAATAGCATCTATCTTCTTTGTATCCACCTCAATGCCACGATGTGAAACTATGAATCCTAATAGTTTTCCACTATCCACACCAAAAACACATTTTCGGGGATTCAAATGCATGTTATACTTACGAATTCTCTCAAAGATTTGACGAAGGATCTTAACATGATCTGTGCGGAGAACAGATTTAGCTAAGATGTCATCAACATAATCTTCTAAGGTTTTATGCATGTAGTCATGGAAGATGAGATTTATAGCATGCTGATAGGTTGCACCTACGTTTTTCAATCCAAAAGGCATCACAATCCAATAGAACGTACCCCAAGGGGTGGTAAAAGAAATTTTATATTCATCTTTGGGATTAATGAAGATTTTATTATATCATGAGAAACCATCTATAAAGGATAATAAAGCATGCCCTGCTATCGAATCCACTATCATATCGATATTTAGGAGAGAAAAGTCATCCTTTAAAGAGGCCTTGTTTAAATCATGAAAATCCATACACATCCTAATCTTGTTTTCATCATTAGCCACAACCACAATGTTTGAAATCCATGGGGAATGATCAATAGGGTGAATGAACCCAACATCCAATAGTTTTTCAATCTCAGCTTTAACAAGTAATGCCACTTTGGGGTGAATATTTCAAATCTTTTGCTTCACAATTTTAGCATCGGGAATTAGGACAATATTATGAGTGACAATCTTAGGATCTACGCTAGGCAAGCCAGAATATATCCAAGCAAAGATCTCAGGGAATTCATATAACAACTCAGCATATTATTTTTGCTCTTATTCATCAAGACATTTCCCTATCTTGATGATTTTATCTTCAACACAAGGATCCATCTTGATATCAATGGTGTCATTTATTAGGAGATTGCCTTGTTGAAGAGAATCTTTTAATTGAGGAAATTCTTTAACTATCTCATCGTTATTTCTTTCTTTCCCAAAGTAAGCTTCCACATTTAGACAATAGGGAAAATTGTGGTTATGGTGATAACAAGGAAGGTTTTCATAAGCTCCCAAGAATTTAGCTAAGGAATCATTAGTAGAAAAAACATCCAAAGCAAAGACACAAGAAGGGTCACAGTCAATATATTCTAGATATTTTAGTGAGAGAGAAGCAGAAACAACATTAACACTAATAGATGGTCTCTTAGAGGCTTTAGTACGCTTGAAAGGATCATAACCAAGCCCAAATGTCATATCATGAAACTTGTTTTCCAGGGGAACCTTAATACCTTGTTCTTGAGCACCACATCCATTTCCATTATATCCACACCTATCTAGGATGTGAAAACTAGGACCATAAAGGTTAGTCATTTTTGAAAAAGAAGGAGGATTTTCAAAAAGTGAAGAATCAAAATCCTCTAGACCAAAAACTAAGGGAGATGAAGTCTAAGAAGCCACCATAAAGTTTTTACTTAATGGCCCAGATAAACTACATTGATTTTGTAGGTTCTTCTTCTTATTTTGTCTTTTTGACCTTAGGTTCTCTAGGGGAATTTTGTATTCCCCTAAAAAAGTAAGATTGAAATCAAGGGATCCCCAATCATCTTCTGCAAGAATCTTTTTAGGAGAGAAAGTTTTCTAAATCATAGAGTCGGGTTGAGAAGACTCTTCCTCAAGAACCTTAGGTTCACTTGATGAAGTATTTAGAATCGATTCAGATATAGGAGACAGGTTTGATGAACTGGTCACACTAATCGGAGTAGATGCTTTAGAAGAAGTATCTAAAATAGATGGGGAAGAATTTATTGAAGAGGATTTAGAACATGATGTTTGTAAACAAGCCTGGAATGTTGTGTCACCTAACAAAGTATATGTTGTATTGTTGTGAATGAATTTAATTTGCCTATGCAATATAGAGGGAACAACTTGCATGCTATGAGTCCAAGGTCTCCCTAGCAACAAGTTGTAGGTCAACTCTCTAGACAGGACATGGATAGGTGTAGGTAAAGTAACATAACCTAGTTTAATAGTCAAGGTGATTATACCTAGCAAAGATTTAGCAACATTATCGAAGCCACCGATGGTGAGAGAATTGGGCTTAATAAGAGATGTATCAACATTGATCTTATGCAACAAGTTAATTCTACAAACATTAATTCTGGAACTATTGTCCACTAGTGTTCATCTTATTGCACTATCATTTATAATAACCACAATCCTTAAGGGATCATATTGTTGTTGAACTTCACTAGAGGGCATCTCATCTTGTGTAAATACAATCTGAGCCTTAGGTGTTGCAATAGAGTTAATCAAGGAAGCCATATTATTGGATGTCACTGCGGGTGGGATATTCAATGTTTTCAAGGCATCTTTTAGCATTCCATGATGATTCAAGGAATTTTGAAGCAAATCCCAAAGGGATATCTTCGCAAGAGTATCTTTAAGTTGTTTGACAAGATCACATTCCTTACCAAGGGTTTGTGAAATGTGAGGTGCTTGAGGAAGAATGGGTTGAGGATCAGGTAGAGGAGTTGGAACAACCAGAGGAGGGTTAGGTTGCCTATTGTTTCTCATGTTATAGGTATGGGCAACTGCATTATAACTCTCCTTAGTTAGTTGTCTAGCATAGATATAAGGACTCTTAGTGAGATTCCTTCCTTGAATTGCAATGATAGGTTTGTTTGGAGTACTAAAGGAGTCATGACTATATCCACCTTGAACCATGAAGAGAGGTTGATTAGGAAGAGGTGAATTTGGAGAAGGACAAGAACCTTGGACAACAAAAAGTGGTTTTCTATGTTCATTCACATTGATAATATTGATTAACCTTTTAGATGCATTATTCATGTTTGAAAGTTTAGGCAAAGATATAAAGTCATCAAGGGCATCATCCCATAAAGCATGAAACTCAAACACACAATGCAAGGAAAATGAAAGAAACCTATCCTTTTTCTTTTTTTTTTGTTTCTATATTTTGAAAGAAAATGAAATAAACTAGATCTATATCTAACAATAAAATGCAATGAAAATGAAATTGGATTCACGTCAGGTTCACCAAAGATGTGTAGGGGAAAAAGTGAGACTAAGTATGGAAACCCTAATCCCACTCTCATACACACTCATGGAATACAAAAGAGCCTAGGGAGGTGATGTATGTCAGCTACTTCTTATGAGAAAGAGAGAGCCATGGATTACCTCTTAGGTTTTCTATTCCTTTGTTGTAAATGAGAGAGATAAATGATGCAAAATGCAATCTAACCTAGAATGCAAGTAAGGAAGTAAACCCTAATCTGAGAACGCAGATCAAAGAACAACTAATATACTACTAAAAAGTATAGATAAAAAGGCCAAATAAAAGGTGTGCCTATATTTGAAATCTAAGAAGAAATGTTCAGGACTAGGGTACCACACCACTATCTCGATTCTGCTCTTCTGGACCTGCAACTGACAGGATGAATTATGAGGCTTGCAAAGTACTGTTCTGCGAGATCTTGTTGACAGAGGATAGAACCATGATGCCACACCACTGTCCTGGGTAGGAACAGGGCACCATGCCCCTCTCCTTGGGGTTTTTTCTGATATCTACAACCCAAAACTATCCTTGTGTGCTCTTTCGGTCCCAAAACTTCCAGCGACACTTGGATTTGAACTTGTACCTTAAGATGAGAAAGAGGGTTTGGGGTGGCTATATAGGGTTTTGACTTAGTCAAATCCCTGTGTTGGTTATTTCCACATCCACAAATAGCTGATAATGTACTGAAAATGTATGTGCAAGAACCTTGTGTGCGTGCAAGATCCTAAAATGAAAGCAAACAATCTAGAGCAACCCTAAAGAGTAAACCCTAATTGCTTATAATTGACAAAGTAAATGCTCTAAATCAAAAATGCAAAATGGTCTAAAGCATGAATAAAAATCAAAATGAAGCCTATGTAAAGACATGGAAACAACATGAAACCATACCCAACCCCAAGGGAGAGGTACAAGCCAATCGTCAGTCAGTGATCTTCTATTTTTCTTCTATATCTTCAAAAGCCCCCAATTGATAAAATGATGCTTGATGAATGTTTGATGGATGAATGTTGAATGTTGTTGAAGACTTCAGAGATCTACTCTTATACTACAAAGAAGGCTCTAATACTCCAAAAACCTACTCTTATATTCTTAGAAGAAGAACCCTTCAAATGAAGAAAGAGAGCTCTTAAGTATAAAACCCTGGATCTTAATTTCATGTTTAGGCTAACCTAGGATTTGAATTTCCTTCTGATATTTTGGGGTTAAGCATTATTATATCATAGGATTGTGCTCCAAAAATTTTGAGGAAAAATCCGCGGACCATGTGCATTCCCACCATGGTCCAACCAACTTTTCACCAAATTTTTGGGGCCATTAGATATGATGATATTAGAGCGCATCCCAAAGTTACAACTAATTTTGAGATGATTTGATATGCAAAATCGGGCCTAAATGGTCAAAATAAGACATAATTAGGGTTTATGATTAAATGATTCGTTGGATGAATAAGATGAAAAGGGGCATGCTTAGGGTAAAGGGCCCAACTTTATAATATGTAAAGTGATGAAACATGACCTTAAATTAAATTAAATTAATTAATTAAATTCTTAAAGGGGAATTAGAAATGCAACATGCAAGACACACTAAGGTGGGTGCTAAGCTAAGTGTGAAATTGTACCACCCTAGAAAGGGTGTACAATTTACGACACCACACATACATTTATTATAATCATGTGTTGGATAATGGCATCCTTCATTTCATGTTACTTCTTTTCATTCATAGCTCTTGGACATATTGCATTTTTTGGATTTGTAAGTTGATTCCTTTTCATAGATTAGATCTCAAATCTTTCATTTTTCATATATGTTTGTGCTATGGTGATATTTTTGGGAAAATGCATTTCATACATAGATCACCTAAAAGATTTTTTAGATCCTAATCCTAGAGATTACAATGAGAAACCTAATACTTGTACCTCTCCTAGGGTATCTAATGTGAATGAAGAAAGAGCTAATACTCCTATCAATGATCTCTCTAATGGAGAGCAAGCATCAAAGAGAAACATGACCCCATCTTCTTCTCATACACATACCCTTGCACAAGGGGGGCAAGGTCAAAATATTGGTGTTTCTATATATTTAGATCCTCCTTATTCTCCTAAAGCCTATCTTAGACATCAAATCATCTGTAGAGAAGATGATGTCATGCATTGCATTCATGATCTCTCTCCCCATATAACATTGAGAAAAGATGAGGCCTTAGATGATAAGAATCTTCCTTCCCAATCTACCAAAGAGGATATGCATGATGAAAGAAAGAAACATCCTCCTCTATAAGATACTCCTTCATCTACTAATCCTTTCATTCCTTCCAAACATCCTTACACTAAAAACTTCAAAGAAATTTATTATTATGTTCCCCCACATTCTCAATTAAAATATTCTTATAGGAGTGGATTTAACATAATATCAAAACAATGTTTTAGAGGACAAGGACTTGGAAAATTTGAACAAGGAGTTTGAGTCCCTATAAACCCTCCTGCGCAAATAACCATAGAAGGCATAGGAAATGATAATAAATTTCCTATGGATGATTCCCTTAGGATTCAAGACTTCAAAAATCACCTTGCAAGACAACAAGCCATTAGTGCTCGCAAAAGAACTTCATGAAAAAATCCCTTTTGTTCATTTCATTAAACCTATGATCACCATGTCGATGATTGTCCCAATTTTCAAAAATCAATAAAAGAACTTATCTACAATAGTAAAGTTAAAACTAGGGATGACAATCCTTCCTCTTCTAATAATGACTCTTGTCCTCAATCTCAAAAGAATAAAGCTACATCTATTAATGATCAAGAAAGATTAGCAAATAGAATCTTTTGGAGATTGAAGTATGATAAGAATATTGCTTTTCCTTTCATTAGAAATAATTATAATTATAAGCATAAGAAAGGTGATTTACATTGTCTTTTTCATAATTGTTATTCTCATTCTCTTGTAAAGTGTAAAGTTGTTGGTTAGCAGATTTGTCCTTTGCTAAAATTAATATAACACCACTCTTTTGCTCCTTAAAGAGCAAAACATTAACCAAATAGTTGGGTAAACTTGTGAAAGTTTCCCTCTGAATTTATATGAGGTACAACTCCCCCTTTGTATTTTCAATGAATGAAAGAAAGAAATAATTATGCATATACTTTTAACCAAAAAGTACGAAAGACATTTTCACATCTACACATCACTATGTTCTAAATGCATTTTAAAAAAAAATCAATTTCTTAAATGACAAGATTCATAGACTTTGTTGTATTTCACACTTTTCATTTCTTGAAACTTTCAGACTTAATTTCTTTATAAGCACATAATATTCCATCAGAAATAAAAGACTATTTCAACAAAAATGAACTCCAACAGAAATTCAATTCCTTCATCAAAAACACAAATTTGAATCTTCTAAAATAATCATTTCCATTCATTCACAGATAAATGAGTATTTCTGTTTGAAATATTAGATAATGCAAGATAAAATGTATCAAGTCTGAAAGCTAACAAAAACTCATACCTTCGCATAGGCTTTTAAAAACATATAAATAGCCACACGTCGGCTAACTGAAGTTTAGGGAAACACATAGTTACAAAACTCTGCCCCTGAGTCAAGATTCAGTTCTAAAAACATAACCAGAAAAGAAAAACTAATTTTTAAAACTGTCCTATAGTTCATCACAAAATAATTTCAAAGGTCTGCACGACCGAGATTGCATCTACAAGGCGGGATCTTCGAGTTGGTTCTACATTGTGCTGGAGACATGTTTCCACTCTAAATGAGCAACTGAGAAGTTCAGTATAATGACAAAGTTTAGGATTCTGATATGTGCAATCCTCTAGCGCCACATCTCTTTATCTTGTCGAACCTGGGCCATGATATCTGCATAATTTCCCAAGTATTCTATGCACATGAAAATAAGGGATTCATTCTTCACCACCGTTGGTATGTTGTTTTTTGTTAGAGCCTTTGCTTCCATAACATAGTTAATTTTCCCTTCAAATGATGGAGTAATGATGATGCAGGAGCATCCCCGGTTCATAGCAATCTTGCATCAACCAAAACTATTTCCTTTTTGTTTTGCTTTCTGTTTACAGTTTCAACATTTCTTTCTGTGTGTCCCAGATTTGGCTCACCAAAAACTGTGGAGTTGGATTTTGCTTGAAGACCTAATCATATTATTTATTTCCAAACCGTGGAGCATTTGGATCATTTTCTGGCAAGTTATCGCTACTGGTTTCAGAGACAATTTTTTGTTATCAGTTTCCTAGACCTATTTGCATTGGTGATCTACCAGATCCCTTCCGTAGCTTGTGGAGCCCTGAGCATTAATTTTGTTGTTCCTTAGCATGTGGCCAACCTTATCCTCTGATCTACCCTTCATCCTTTGGATTTTTTGGAGGAATTTCTTTGGCAGAGGCCGACCTTGTTGGTTTTGCATGTTAGGTCTTGTTCTTCGGGTTTTGATCCTTTTTTGGGTCGATCTGATACCCTTGGATCATATAAATCATTGTAATAGAGAATTAGAGTGTAACTAGGAAATGAGATTGAGCATAGAAGATAGATCTTAAGATTTGAGGTCTTGGTTGTGACCTATTCTGTATTTTGAGCATGTTTTAGCAGGCTTGTGAGTCAGTTTCTGTAACCCGATTGTTACTAGTTGGTTGTAATCAGTTTTCATGATATAATTCAATCTATTCTGCATTGCCTCCATCATGTCCTTGTGCTTTCATTGTGTTTACTCTTGCTGACTAGGCTAGACTAATCTCTTTAAGGTCCCTCCTAGCCGGTGAATGCTTGAAGTGGTATCAGTGCGAGAATTTGTTCCAGAGATTGCGTTGTCCTGAGAATTTTTTTGTAGGGTGGTAGACTGTGGATCCGACCTGCAGTTGTAGAGGATTGGCGTAAAGATGGCATGAAGATGAACTAGGAACAATGGAGTGCATGAGAATGTAGACCCTGCTATGATGGAAATGTTGCGAGGAATAGCAACCTGATTGGAAGTTGTGGAGACAGCCCAGATTAGAGGCTGACACATTGAATATGTAAGTGAAGATGAAGGAGAAGAAGCCCCGATAAAACAAGTGAACCTACTGGCTGTTGATCTGGATGGAGAAAGTTTTTTGAGGGTTTTGATTAGGGTGAATACTAAACCTCATTTTACCCCATTGGAATATGATGGAAAGTTGGATTTAGATGAATTGATGGATTGGATCTTGGAGATGGAGAAATATTTTGATTTTGAAAACATTGCAGAAGAAAGGAAGGCAAAATGTGTCCGTACCCGGTTGAAAGGTCATGCATCTCTTTGGTGGGAGAATTTGCAAGTTGATAGACAAAGAAGAGGTAAAGAGAAGATCAAGACATGGGATCAGATGGTTGCTAAGCTGAAATAAAAATTTATGCTAACTGATTATCAAGTGAATCTGTTCCAGAAGCTGCATAATTTGAGACATAAGGAATCTAGTGTGAAGGAATACACCAAAGCATTTTACAAGTTGAATATCAGATCCAAACATGTTGATGATGAATTCGAACAAGTTGCAAGATATTTGAATGGATTGTAGGTGTCTATACAAGATGAACTCAATTTGATCAAATTACAGAGTGTTGAAGAGGCTTACCATTATGCCCTGAAGGTAGAAGAGAAGCTAAACAAAAGACATGAGCAGAGGTAGAGAGGTAGAGGTGGAAGGTTTTTCAGAGGAAGAGGATATACCAAATGTAGAGGAACCTGTAGATATCAGACCAAGGACAAAGAAGTGAGCAAAGAAGGTAATTCTCACCAGAAAGATGATAGAAATTTCTACCAGAGGAGAGAACCAAATGGCTATCGGAATGAGAATTTTGGAAGAGATGACATAAGACAAGACAAGAGGGTATTTAGAGAAACTTTCTATAAGTGTGGAGGAGAAGGACATCATACTTTCGAGTGTAAGAAGACATAGAATACCAGAAGAGCAGTGGTGGTGGAAGAAAATCCCACCATATCATATAATAAACTGGAAGATGGACAACTATTGATGATAAGGAGAGATTTGTGTCATATCGGGAGAGATGAAGAGCCCTTGTCGAGAAAGAATTTGTTGAAGACCAGATGTAAGGTATCCGATCAATGAATAAGTTGAATTTGGAAAGATTGAAGCACCCTAAGCCTTATCAGATAGCATGGATTCAGGATGAACATAAGTTGTTAGTAAGTGAGAAATGCTTGGTGAAATTAAAAATTGGGAATTATCATGATGACGTCTTGTGTGATATTATGCCTATGGATATTTGTCATCTTTTGTTGGGTAGACCTTGGTAGTTTGATAGACAGGCAATACATGATGGGAGGAATAATACATACACTATTGTGGCCAATGGGATGAAGCAAACCTTGGTTCCTTTGGAGGAAACTTTGAAGAATGAAGTCTGTACAAATTCTAGAATCTATTTGGTGGATGGAAGGAAATTACTGGATGGATTGAGACATGAGAATGTGTGTTTTGCCTTAATTCCTAAGAAGACTGAGAATCTGGAGCATGAAGAAGAATAACCAGAAGAGATAAAATATTTTTTGACAAAATATGAAGACATCATTTTAGATAATGTTCCAGATGGATTTCCACCTGTGAGAAGTATCAGTCATTGCATGGACTATGTTCTCAGAGCTAGTTTGCCTAACAAAGTTGCACACCAAATGGCACCGACAAAGAATGAAGAGTTGAATAGACAAGTGCATGAGCTATTGAAGAAAGGTTTGATCAGAGAAAGTCTGAGCCCTTGTGCAGTACCAACAATATTAGAACCTAAGAAGAATGGAGAATGGAGAATATGTATCGATTCTAGAGCAATAAAGAAGATCACAATGAAATACCAATTTCCTTTGCCTAGGATGGATGACATAATGGATTGTTTGAGTGGAGCCAAATACTTTACAAAGATAGATTTGAAGAGTGGATATCATTAGATTAGGATCAAAGAAGGAGATGAGTGGAAGACAACATTCAAGACAAATGAAGGATTGTATGAATGGTTGGTAATGCCTTTTGGGTTAACTAATGCACCAAGTACTTTCATGAGGCTGATGAATGTGGTATTGAAGAAATTATTAGGTAAGTTTATCATTGTATATTTGGATGATATTCTAATTTTTAGTAAGATAAAAGAGGAGAATTTGTTGCATTTGAGACAAGTTTTGCAAAGGTTGAGGGAAGAAAGGTTGCTAATAAATCTTAAGAAGTGTACTTTCATTAAGGAATAATTAGTCTATTTGGGATTTGTGATATTTGAGGATGGTTTGAAGATGGATGCTGAGAAAGTAAAAGAAATTGTTGGGTGGCCTACACCGGAAAGCACTGGAGAGGTAAGATCATTTCATGGATTGGTTAGTTTCTACCAGAAGTTCATCAGAAATTTTAGTTCAGTTTGTAACCCTATGACAGAGACCATGATGAGAGATTGAAAGGAATTCAAGTGGACCACCAGAGAAAACAAAAGTTTTGAACTATTGAAACAAAAGGTGACTAAGCAGCCTGTGTTGGCTTTACTGGATTTCAATAAAGTATTTCAAGTGGATTGTGATGCAAGTGGAACAACAATAGGAGCAGTCTTGAGTCAGGAAGGGAGAGCAGTAGATTATTTCTATGAGAAATTGAATAATGCCCGAAGGAGATATTCAATGTATGATCAAGAGTTTTATGCCATAGTTCAAACCTTGAAGAAGTGGAGACATTACCTATTGCCTATGGAGTTTGTGTTGTATATGGATCATCAAGGCTTGCAATATTTGAATAGTTAGAGTAAGTTGAATCAGAGACATATGAGATGGGTAGAATTTTTGCAGAGTTACACCTTTGTGTTGAAGCATAGAAGTGGGAAATCTAAAAAAGTTGTTGATGCATTGAGTAGGAGAAGGAATTTGCTGACAGAGATGAGAGTGACAATATTAGGATTTGAGAAATTGAAGACCTTGTATGATTATGACCCAAATTTTGCAGAACCTTGGAGAGCATGTAGAGAACCGGTTACGGTAGATAGAAGCAAGTGGTTAGATTACTTCATTTAGGATGGGATGTTATTTAGAGGAATACAATTGTGCATACCTAATATTTCTATGAGGGAGAATTTGATAAAGGAGAAACACAGTGGAGGATTAGCCGAATATTTTGGTATTGACAAAACAGTGACATTGGTGAGTGAGCATTACTTTTGGCCCTAGATTAATAAGGATGTTAGGAAATATGTGCAAAGTTGTAGAGTTTGTTAAGTTGCAAAGGGTAGTAGTCAAAGTGTGGGATTCTATAAACCTTTGATAGTACCGGTAAGACCTTGGGAGGATATAAGCATGGATTTCATACTTGGATTGCCTAAAACACCAAGAGGGAATGATTCTATATTTTTGGTAGTGGATATATTCTTGAAGATGTCTCATTTCATACCTTGTTAGAAGACATCAGATGCATTACATGTAGTAGACCTATTTTTCAAGGAAGTAGTGAGATTGGATGGATTACCTAAGAGCATAGTTTCAGACAGAGATACTAAGTTTGTTTGCTATTTTTGGACATCACTTTGGAAGAAGATGAAAACAAATTTGAAGTTTAGTTCTACTTTTCATCCAAAAACTGATGGACAAACAAAAGTAGTTAGCCGGAGCTTGGGAAATTTGTTGAGATGTTTAGTTGGAGATAAAACTAGAAGTTGGGATTTGATTCTTGTACAAGAAGAGTTTGCCTACAATAATTTAGTAAATAGGAGTATCAAAAGAACACCTTTTAAGATTGTTACTAGAGTACATCCTAGAGGTATATCAGAATTAAGAGATATTAGCAGTGAAGACCGAAGAAGATCAGAAGCAAAAGAATTTGCAAATTACATGATGGACTTACATATTCAAGTTAAGCAACATCTGGAGGACATGAACAACAAGTATAAGGAGAAGACAAATGAGAAGAGGAGACATAAGGAATTTGAAGTTGGTGACGAAGCGATGGTCTATCTGAGAAAAGAAAGATTCCTAGTTGGAACTTATAACTAGTTGCAGATAACAAAGTTTAGTTCTAGGAATGTATATGAAGTGGAATTACCAGATAGTTTGAGTATTTCACCTATGTTTAACATTGTAGATCTTCATCAGTACCATGAACCAAAATTTAGTGAGGACATTATTGTAGACTTGCAAAAATAGTTGCCCCGGAAGGAACTGGATTAGATTGAAGACATTTTGGACAGTAGGATTGGGTATAGTACTCGAAGCAGTCACTATAAGGAGTATCTTGTGAAGTGGAAGGATAGACTAGTTGAAGATTCATCTTGGATTTCTCGGGTAGAGGTAGACCATCTTAGTTTTCCTCTGACCTCAACAAAGTAAGAGAATCACTTTTTTCAACAACCCCGGATGTCTAATGCAGGAGCATCCCCGGTTCATAGCAATCTTGCATCAACCAAAAATATTTCCTTTTTGTTTTCAGTTTCAACTTTTCTTTCTATTTGTCCTTGATTTGGCTCATCGAAACCTATGGAGTTGGATTTTTCTTGAAGATCTGATCATCTTCCTTATTTCCAAACTGTGAAGCATTTGGATCATTTTCTGGCAAGTTATCGCTATTTGCATTGGTGATCTACCAGATCCCTTTCGTAGCTTCTGGAGCCTTGAGTGTTGATTCTAATGTTCCTTAGCATGTGGCCAACCTTTTCCCATGATCTACAATTCATCCTTTGGATTTTTCGAAGGAATTTCTTTGGTGGAGGCCGACCTTGTTGGTTTTGCACATTAGGTCTTGTTCTTCGGGTTTTGATCCTTTTTTGGATTGAATGGATCCCCTTGGATCGTATAAATAATTGTAATAGAGCATTAGAATGTAACTAGGAAATGATACTGAGCATAGAAGATAGATATTAAGATTTGAGGTCCCGGTTGTGACCTATTCTATATTTTGAGCATGTTTTAGTAGGCCTATGAGTCAGTTTCTGTAACCCGATTGTTATCAGTTGGTTGTAATCAGTTTTTATGATATAATTCAATCTGTTTTGCATTGCCTCCATCATGTCCCTATGTCTCCATTGTGTTTACTCTTGCTGATCAATCTGGACCGATCTCTTTGTGGTCCCTCCTAGCCGGTGACTACTTCAAATGACTTCTAAACTTTCTATGGTTTTTTCATCCTCTTTCAGGCATTTAATTCCTATGCACTGCAAATCATTTTGCATAGATAGAATGAGTTGAGATAACTCATCTCACATTTTAATAGATTCACCGCATCCCTATTCTACTACAAAATTTCACCATTCTATGGTTTTCCTGCGCCACACATAGAGAATGTTATCATCCAAGCCCTGTATTGATTTTTCTAACAAAAATTTCATGATGCCATAATTGTGCACATCAACCATTTGAGCTACCAGATCTCTCCATTTGGTTTCCTCTTTCTTCCAATTGGAAATTTTTGTCTCTAGCTCTTTCATTACATCTATGGTATTCTCATACACCTTAGATTTTTGAAATATTCGTGCTGGATTGAGTGATCCCCTCCAACCATTCTAGGAAAATATCAATCACCATCTTACTCTTGTGAATTTGGCCCAAAAGTTTTTTATTAATAGGCGACTTAGGATCGAATGACATAGGTAGCTATGAAATTGGTTGAGCATTAGGATTATGAATGGCATCTATGTATTCTGCCATATGCCTCAATGTTTCTTTGAGATTCTACTTATCCTTCTCATCTTTCCATTTCCTATTAATTTATTTTAGTGGAGGCCTCCAAATGGTGTACATCTACCACACACAATCTAGCACCCAAATTAAATTTTTCAACATTTAAATTTTTTGCCAACGGATTCTCTACTTCCTTATCCGAAACATGACGTGCTATCTCAGCAGTCCAACTACCTATATCCTGATCAAAATCAATTTTGGAAATTATTTTCAGCCTTTTAGATTTTAGAGTTTTGCACAAGCATTTGCTAATGATGTCTTCAATAGGAACCAAGACAAGAACCACATTCCTTTTCTTGCTACTAAGAGCGGTGTCCAACCAATGGGGAGTAATGGAACCTGCATCTTTATTTTCTTGGGGTTTCTCAATGCTTACATTATCTAAGATCAATGCACCTTCAGTTTCCTCTTCTTCTTTTTCAGGTACTTCAACATCTCCAACTTCCAAGGTGGGTATCTCGATGTTTTGTTCTGCCATTCTATCCTCAGCTTTTGGAGACCCTTCCAAATGGAACACCACTAAACATTTTGGCAACTTTTTGCCCTTATTCTTGGTTCTTGACTTGGTAACACGAGCTAGAAGTTGGCTAACAAAGGACTTATTTGAACCTTTGATAGTATCTGCCTCAAGCTTAACCTTAGCACCACCTGCATCACAAGTTTTAATAGACTTATTAGATGAAACTTTTTGAATAGGAGAATATTTGATAACAAGTTTTCCCAGTCTTTGTTCTCATAGCCACTTCTCATTTCTATAGATAATAGGGAAAGTCCTAATCTAAATATGATCTTCTTCCTTCTTATCCAACTCTATCTTAGGGATTGGGGAGCCCTGTACTTTTTTAGCATATTTTGGGTCAATCAAATCTTCTCCATCATCCACAATTCCCATTACATTCATTTTGAGCTCAAAGGAAATAATCTAGTCTATTGTGAACCTGGAAAATGTTCTCCATCTCACTTCAAATTCATCTCTGCAATCCTCCTAGAAATCTTCAAGTTGTGAAACATGAGAGAAAATATCTTTAAGAGCTAAGTGTTCATGAGCATAACCTTTACTGTCAAAATTTGGTCGAGCAACATAGTGTTGAAGGTTAAGCTTCTTTAAATCAACCTCCAGGTTCAAGGCATCAGAAACAGAGTGACAAATATAATAACCTAGCTCAAATGGGAAAGAAATGCCTGAATTTTGTCTAGCTAGAGTTTTCTTGTCAATATGAGAAAGCTTCCTGCACAATTAAATTAGCACAAAGTGATCAAGGGAAAACCTCAACAATATAAATGGTTCTCCTTTGAACCCTGCAACTGTGATATAGGTGAACCGAGGATACCGAATGAAATAGCTTCCATATGTACTCACTAGCTACATTGCCTCATTAGATAACCGCTTGTTCACATTTCCTCGTAGCTCATAAACCAACCTCCCTGCAAACACATCATGAATTCTTCCAAAATCCTCATGACATTTTTGTAGCTGGAGGTGTGGGTGATAATCATAAATTTTCATCCCATCAACCCATTCTACATGATGCAGACCTGGCCAAGGTCAAACACATGCCAAACAATAAAAAAAGTATGAGGACAAATAGAAATTCTTGTTTTCGAGACAACTACTTAACCCTTCATGCAATCTCTCAGCAATTAATTTCACCCAATCTATATATCTCTTATCGTCCAATATGACTTGGATGTAAAAGTACATCTAGTCTTCCCAATAAAATGTTTGTTGGCTTCCTTTTACCTTATGTAACAAAATAACAATATCCCTCACCTCTTTAATCAAATTCTCTCTAGTCAAGGGCTTAGGCAATCTGGAACCACCCTTGTGGAATTTCAGAAGCCAATTTCTGGCTATAACACTTCTATACTGGGTTTTCTTTTCTGAGAAAAACCCACACGAGGTGGTTATTGTCCAATCTTCATATGGTTCTTTAGCGGGAATTTTAAAGATAGCCATAATGGTTTCCCTATTCACATTCAACAGAATGCCCCCATTTGCATTTCTGATGCATTTATGTTCAGGGTCATACTTGTTCATGCACTCAAGTACTAACTCAGGGCACTGTATGGCAGAAGAGAAAACTAAAGCTTCTATTAACCCACTGTCTACAATTCTTCCCATCATGGGTGAACTAGAGGTATTTCTATCTCTTTCCAGAAATGCATCTAAATTTGCATGAGCTAGGGATGTATCCCCAAATTTTGGAAGAGAACAACTTAGACCAAATTCTGACCCTGGTTTTGGTGGAATGGGTCTCATTTTTAAAACCAAAACAGGCAACAATAACACCCACTACAGTTACTACAACAAAATTAACAGTTTCTTCCTTGTAGCATGAAAATGACAAAGATGGCAAAGATTTTCAACTCACCTTTCATACAACTGTGTGTTTGCTAATTCTGAGAAAATTACCTCCAGCGTTGAACCTCCACCTTTCTTAGTTAAAATTTTTCATGAAGATACAAATATTTTTGTACAAAAATGATATAAATGGCTAAAAATATGGTTTCATGATTACCACAACTCATGCACTCATGTTGAGTGACAACGAAGATGACACTTCTGACACCCGCTTTTATTACATGACACTTCACATGATCTCTTATCAGAAAAATGATTACCACCTTGTGAAAAATCTTTTCACATAAATCACTGAGATTCCTGGAATATTCCTTGCATGATGCCAATATTTTCCCTTTCTTGACCTCCGCTTTTGCAAAGATCCCATTTTAAATGTAGAATGGCTGAGCCATTAAGCTAATGAACTCTCAAACCAAGGAAGGTTCAACAGTTCAAGTTCACTCTCCGCTCAAGCTTTTTTCACAAGTTAAGCTTGGTACAACCAAAACATAATATAAAGAGTCAATGAACCAATGAACCATTGAACTAGACTCTAGGTTCAAACAAAAACGTTCAAAGACACAAAAATTTTAGACATAGAGACACATCGGCCAAGACAAACCAACTATGCTAAAGTTGACACACATGTTATTTTGGCATGAATATTCCAATATAGGGTAGAATCAATGAATGCCAAAAATAAGGGGTAACAAAAGCATTTAAGGAATTTGTTCAAGAACAATACGATCATTCTCATATATGTCTTTCAATAGATCTTTCTCTCTTTCTAGGTGAAAAGGTAGTGCCTTAGAACTCATTTCACCCTCATGTTGCTCCTCACCCTATGAAATAAGAAGTTAACTTAATTGGGGGCTCTTTGTCATTAGAGGTGATGCTTCTTCAAAATTAAATATCTTGGGGTCACAACATGATTTACCCTCTTTCTCCCCTATTCCTAAAGGTTTCACTATTTTCTTTGTGATTACATTATTCATCACTTGATGTCCTTTTATTGCATAGAGTTATCCTTCATGCAAGCACATGTTTATTCCTTAGACAAAACCTATTTCTTGTTTGAAACAATGCATCTATTATGAATAATCTCTCCTTAGAGAACTTTTGTGAACCTTCTTCTTCCTCTTTTAGAATTACCTCCTCTTTTATGTTGTGTTATTCATAAATTAATTTTCTTTCTTACATAGACTTATCCTTCCTGTGAGCACATGTTTGTTCCTTGGTTAGGACCTATTATTTGTTTGAAATGACACATCTCTTATGAATAATCTCTCTCTAGAAGATGTGTAATTTTCCACTTTGTCCTCTTGCTTGGGGGGAAAGGATGGCTTTTTCTACCTCTCTCTTTCTATCTAATGTATCACTATTCACTTTAGGGGTTGCATTTTTCATGTGTTGATATCATTTATTTCAATGGCATGTCTCTTATGAATAATCCCTCCTAATTAGGGGAATATGTTACCTTTCTTTCTCTCTATCTCTCTCTCTTTGAAGATTTCCACTTCTTTTGAGATGCATTTTACATAAACTAGTGTCTTTTTTTGCATTGGATATTCATTCATGTGAGTATATTGTGCATTTCCTTATGCCTAATCTCTCAGAAAATTGTGTTATTTTTCTCATTGTCCTTACACTTGGGGGCAATGATTGATTTCTCCTCCTCTCTCTCTCCTCTCTAAGGATCTACTTGTCCTTTGTGGAGTGGTGTTTGTTCATGATGGGGTGTCAATCCTTGTGTGAATTTATTGTTTGCTCAAGGATTCTCTCTTATACAAGAGGTATAAGTCCTTGGATACAATCTCTTATTTATTTGGCATTGTATATCTATCATGAATTTACCCCTCACATTGGGTCAAAAGTGTGTCATCCTTCATCAAGAATCCCTTTCACCTAGTAACGGGAGGAAGGTATGAATTCTTTCTCTCCTTCCCTTCTTTTGGTAGAAGATGTTATGTTTCTTCAAGATATCTCCTCTTGGAGGTAGATGTCTTTTGAGAAAAGATCTCTTCTCCTCCAAGGATCCCCTTTACACTTGTTGAAAGATATCTCTTTTTCAACTATATTATCCTTGCTTCAAGAGTATTCCCTCTCTAGCTTGGATTTACAACACTGTTTCCTAAAGGATATCTCCTTGGTGTTGAAGGTAAGGTATCCTTGTCTCTAGCTTCCTTAAGACATCAACATAAAAATATTTTGATATCTTAGGGGGGGGGCACCCATATCACTCCCTTTGTACTATATTGGACTATAGCTCTTGCATAGATTCTTCACACTCGAAACTAGACACAACATTTGATATGTCTTAGATGGGGTTACACATCACCAAATATAGAAAATTACTAAACGAGATGGCCTCGAAACCAAGCATGTATCTGCCACTTGGTATTTACACATTTGCAAACACACAATCACCCCTTGGCATTTACATATACATTACATGACTCAAATAGGTTGAAGCACACTCAAAAATAGAGCAAAGACTCTCACACAGGGTGCTATACACTTGAAACCAGACATCACTTGCACACATGCACGAGGATAGTTGGAACTAGCTAAAAACAACTAGACTATTCTTACTCTCTTCCCTACATGGGTCACCTAGATAAAAACATCTAGGGGCAATTTGTCCATGTCCTTTCTCACCATGGATCACCTAGATAAAAACATCTAGGGGCTAGTAGTCCATGCTCTCTCTCATCATTCTTCTCGTGGATCACCTGGATAAACACATCTAGTGTGTATTCATGCTCTCTCTTCTTCCTCTCATGAACTCATAGCTTTGCTATTGATAGTTCATAGATGATGCTTTCTTTTCTCTTTTATGTGATCACTTGTGTTCGTGAGATGACATTTTTAAAGAATGACATTGGCTGTTGAGACATTTTGATATAGAGGTCTCTTCGGCTAGTTGACTTGAGGTCTTTTTTTTTGGTCTTTATATTTTGAGTGTTGTGTGCCTTTGTGTATTTGCCTTTGTTTGCCTTTGTTTTTATTTATTTGTCTTTTTGTTTTTTCTTGTTTTGTGTGACCTTGCATATGTTTGAGTGAGTTAAGATCCTAAGATTGGGGGTTTAGTTCCTCGAAATTAGTGATATCTTATACTCGTTATTTTGCTCTGCATTCCTTATCTCCTACTTTATCGTGAGTATTTGTGTAAGCTCATACTCTAGCTAAAGTGGGGAAAAAATGTAGCATCCTAAAATTCCACCCCTTTCAATTTTGACTGCATTTTGGGCCTTCACCTTATCGGTCTCATCCCCATGCTTGATCGGGACTTGTTTATGCCTCCCTTATGCAACCAAGCTTCTTTTTTCCACTTTGTACCTTGTATAGCCCCTTGTTCCTGGCCTAAATTAGGGTAGGATTAGGGCGCCACGCCCTAGTCCTCCCTAATCAGGACCTATTTTGGCTCCTAGGCCCTATCTCAAATTTGAGCAAGAAATAAATTCCTCATGTCGACCTATGTCAGAAAGTTAAATGTTTGACAACAAGAAGGAATATAAGGAGGTCTTCCCCTCTTGTTTTGAAATACAAGGATAAGGTGAATATACATTCATGAAGGCATAATTGGATCTCAAGCATTCAAGCATTCTTGAAGGCTACATATTCTTCATTTATCCATTGGAGCAACATTACATCATTCATTTGCAAGCATGTGTGTGTTAGGGTTTTGTCATGTTCATGCCATTTCATACAACATATGTGATTACATCTAAGAAGCAAAGCATCATAATTTTTCTATTGTAGATCTGAAGCTATACCTTTCCATCATTTATTTCAAGCATTTGAAGTATTTAATTCAAGGTTTATTCCAAACCAAGGTTTGACTTAGGCAAACCCCTATCCCAACCCCTTTCTTCTTCTTTCTATGTGTAGGAAGTAGGTGCACAACTGTACTTCTAGAATTGAGCTTTATTTGCAGAGATTGAAAAACCCTTTTCAATGTGCGAAAAGTTCAGAGGATCAATAGGGGGCAACCTGGTCTGGACACACAGTCCCTGCAACTTTTGGCAGATTTCCCAGAGCAGCTTTGAATCATCTCAAACTTCTCAGATCTAGGTGCACAACAAAATCTTGAATATGTAGCTCACTGTTTCCACTTACTTTGTCTTCAATTTCAACACTTTACTTATTCAACTTACAAAAGAGGGTCAAACACATTCCAAACACAATCAATCTACTAAGTATTTAGTACTTATATCATTAGGATTGGATCTAGTGGATTCATCCCTTCTTTTGAAAGTAAAGTCCTCCAAGTGAAAATCGGCTTAGTGATTTCCCCTTTCCATGTGGTAAATTTTCCAAGCCCAAATTTTCCACTTTATATAGAACCATAGAATTCTCTGTCCCTCTACTATTCCCCTTAAATTCTATGGGGGGAATAGTAGGGGGATAGAGTAATAATTCTAGATTCATTAAATAGTTATAAAATCAATGCTAAAATAGTTCTAGAATCTCCCATAGCCTCCTCCTCCCATCCACCCCTAGGGCCAATAATTTGATAGGAGACAAGATTTCACTTGATATTCATGGTTATGTGGATTCAAATTGGACAAATGATGTTGATAGTATAAGATCCACCACCACTTATGTGCTTACATTGTTTGGTGGTACAATCAATTGGATGAGTAAGCAATACACTGTGGTTTCTCTATCCACTAATTAAGCTAAGTATATGGTAGTTACTCATGCTTGTAAAGATTCCATCTTGCTTAAGAGAGTGTTCAGATACTAGAATAAATCAAGGCAAAATGAAAGAGTGTGATCTTTCTAACTAAGAACCTAGCATTTCATGTAAAGACAAAGCACATTGATGTTTAGTGTCATTTTGTCAAAGATGTGATCAAAGATGGTAGGGTAAAGATGGTAAAGGTAGATACTTTGATGAATGTTGCATATTATTTAACTAAGGCAATGAGCACAAATAAGTTCAAATTGTTGGCATTATTGACATCAAGTTGTCATTGATGTCAATTGGTTTGGCATGGTCATCGGTGAGTAAGAAGTGGTGACCAATATGGGAGAAGGACCACTGACAAGGCAAAGAAAGCAAGCAACATAAGAACTAAAGGATGTAAACCAGTATACTCAGAGAAGATTAATGCTATCGGTAAATGGACTGAGTAGTAAGACCAACATGTTTGATGGAAGGCCAAGTTGATCCACCGACAGAGAAGAGGTCTGTAGGTATGAAGACCCACCAGTGAAGTTAGGTTATACCAGTAAGGTGAGTTGAACCGATAGTCAATCTTAGTTGGTGAAGAATGTCAAACTGACATAGCAAATGAAGCATAGGAGGATATCGACAAGGATGATAGGTGGAAGCCAGGTGGTGATCATGCACAGGTCGGTGAAGTGTTCATCGACGTACAGTCAACAAGCAAGTCATCTTTTATGAAGAACCCGCAAGTCATGGGAGGATGGTAGAAGATTGTAGCTTGAGGAAGACAAGGTGGCAAGCGATTGAACTGATCCTACAAGAAGATATGATCTCCATACCCATTTGCTGAAGGAAACAACCGAGTCATTAATGGCATGTGACAGAGAAACACAAAAAAGCATAGTGCAAATATCTAGATATAGAAAAGGCACATTTAAAAGGGGGGTGTTGGCAGTGCTGATCAATGACATACAAATCATCACTCCAAAAAAGAAGATCAGATCAAATATAATACAAATCAAGTTGGTGAAAGCAAAACCTAACACGACACTATTTGAATGTTGTTTTGGTGGGAACCCTAAAAGATAAATATGTCAACTCGAGACTGAAATCAGTTGATGCTTGATGAAAAGTGTGAGAGAGAAGAGAGCCTAAGCAAGGAGAAAGATTGTCTTCCTTAGAGTTTATTCTAAGAAAGATGTAGTGTGAGTTAGCAGGTGAACTAGTGAGAGGGTCTAACCAGTAGAGACAGAGTAATTGGTAAACTATTATAGTTCTAATAGTCAAGCTAACCAGTGAAGAGTGATTGGTTAAGAAGGTATCCAAGAGTGACATAATGTCATGTGAGGCTGAGGGAGAAAGAAGAGAGGCTAGGAGTAACTGGTGAGTGATCGGAGAGAGTAATCTAATAATCGGCAGTGTGAGAACCAGTGAAGAAGAGGAGTTTGTTAATCAACAGAAATCCATTGATTAGGTGTTACAGAACTCATTTGCAACCAGGTGCAATAAGTGTATCAAAATTGTATTTCATTAAACAACACCGAGTTGGAGCTTGGTGTAGGGGTTGGTGCTCGTTGGGTTGGTGCCCTAAATCATTGCAATATGTTGGTTCATTGTGAGGCTGGATTGGAGCAATATACTCCTGCAACATTTCTCATCTAGGTTTTTCCCATATTGGTTTTTCCTCATACACCTAGTGTTGTGGGTTATGAATTTGTGTGTTTTCCTCTTTTGATTGTTGGCATTATGTGAACCAGTATGAGGACATGATGACATTTTATGTTTTCATTGATGTCAATATGCTAAAGAAGAGAGAACCAGTATAACATTGTGAACCGGTATATGTGCCAAAGTGAAGTAGTGTGTTTATTCAAGGTAAACCGACATGTTGATATGGAAACTGGTATATGGAAGCTTTGTATGACTACCGGTTGGTAGTCTTAACTTTAGGGTTTCCTATTGAAGTGCTTCAATCTTGTGTGACTCAATCGGTGACTTTGTGTGATGAGTTAGCATTGTAACAAAGAACAGATCATGTTGCCACATCAGCCTTGTACGCGTGAAGGATCTTGCATGAAGGAGATTGTTCCTATCTACCTCAGGAATGTGCGAAGTCTGTAAATGGTGAAAACGTGTGATGGGTTATTAGTCGCCATGAAAGTGGTGGAAAATGAGCGATGGAGAACATCTTGAGATAGGTTCAAGACTATTGCATTTAATGCAATGTGCTCAATGGTCAGGATTGAACCGTTTGAATTTCTGAACGTAACAGGTTTAGGGTTTAGGGTTTATGCTACCGACCTATCTATTTCCTATAAGGTCGATGTTGTGTGTGTATCCAAGTGAAGAGATATGTTATTCTTGCTAGACCAGAGGAGAGAAGTGATATCTACAAAGTGTGAGTGCAAAAGGTGAAGAGGAGCTAAAGCGGATCTGCATTGGCATTGAGTGTTGTTACCAGATCATTGTAATACCTGTTGATCTCTAGCCACTTCAACAGTTGGGAAATCCCTTAACAGGGTAGCTTTAACTGACTTACTGTAAATCCTTTGATAGGGTGACTCAAAACCATTGAGTTCTTGAAATCCTCTAACAAGGTAACCTTTAACAAGGTTTAACCCTTAATAGGGTATTCTAGCCATCCCTTAACCAGGTGATCCCTAACAGGATTGGTTCCTAACTGAACCTATTGTATCAGTCTTTAACCAGACAAGGTTCCTAACAAAGCAGACTTCTAAAGAGTTCAAAAATAGCTTGTGGGTATTCATCCCCACCGTGGTTTTTCCCAGTTGGGTTTCCACGTGAAAAATTTGTGTGTCATGTGTGGTGTTATTCATGTGATGGTTTAAGTGATGTGTGTCTGAAGGTAAATCATGTTGATCTAGTTGTTTATATTTTTGATGATAGATTACCCGTTCATGCACTAGGGTGAAATGGAAATGATGTATCAAATTGTATGAAAAGATAAGTGTCAACCAGTTTATTCTTGTCTCAGTTATTCTGGGTTTTGCCGGTTGTACTCTGTTTAAGACTGGTGTTACTGTTTGTTTGCCAAAGCACAATGTCTACTGACAAACTGGTTTTAGGAATGTGTTTTTGTCTATACTAATTCACCCCCCCCCTCTCAGTACCGGTTTGGTACTATCCGTTCATCATTGAGTTATCAATTGGTATCAAAGCATCCTCTAGGTCCTCTGTGTTATAAGCTTAACTGCTTGAGGAAAAGATCCCAGTCTAATGATGAAGAGGGAAGGTCCAAAGTTCAACAAAGATAATTTCAGTATATGGAAAGATAGAATGAAGATATACATCAGAAGCATGGGTGCTCAACACTGGAGCTATGTTGAGAATGCTTATATTACCCCTACCGGTACTCTCACCGATGACCAAAAGAGAGAGATGCAGGAGAATGGGCAAGTCATGGAAGCCCTAATTAGTAGTTTATCTGACATTGAGTTTATTGATGTCCAAGATAAAGTAAATCTCAAAGAAGTATGAGATACTCTTGAAAATATCTATGGCGGTGATGAGCATGTAAAACAAGCTAAGGAAGAAAGCCTTAGAGGGAAGTTTGAAGACATGCGGATGGTTGAAGGTGAGACCATACAATAGTATGGAATAAGAATCAAAACTATTGTCAGAGATATCAAGAGTGCAGGTGGTAAAATGGAAGATTCCACTATGGTAACTAAAGTTTTGAGATCCTTATTACCAGTCTATGCAATAAGGGTTGTTGCTATTTAGGAGTTGAGATCAATAGACAAGACTAAGGTATCCCTAGACTCCATCATTGCAAAGTTGATAGCCTATGAGCTAAATAGTTTTTATGGCAGTGTTCAAAAGATTGAATCAACTTTTAAAGCTTCTGTTGTACCATCTAGAAAAGGAAAAGAAGCAAGCACCAATGGTGAACCAAGATAGAGCAGAGAAATGGATGATGAGGAGATTCTAATGGAATTTGAAGCTCTTCTTGCCAGAAAACTTCTTAAAGGAACCAGTAAATACAGAGGTAAGCTCCCTTTGAAATCCTTTTCTTGTAACTAGATAGGACATATTGCTGTAAACTGTCCTAATGGTGACAACAAGGACAAACCAGAAAGGTTCAAGAAATTCAAAGGAGAAAACCAGAGAAACTATTTTGTGGCAGTTGATGAAGGTGTCACAGATGAGGAATAACAAGATGAAGAAAATGAAGATATTGTGTTTGTTGTTGTAAAGGAAGATGTGTTAGACAAGAAAGCTTTTGTCTCCCGTTTTGATAATTCCAATGAGTGGATTATTGACAGTGGTTGTTCTCACCATATGACTAGTGACCGGAGCAATTTTCTATCCTTGGAAGAGTATGATGGTGGTGTGGTGCGCTTTGGTAATGATGCACCATGTATGGTCAAAGGCAGAGGGTCCATCTCTCTGAATGGAAAGAGTAGTGCAGACAATGTGTATTGGGTTGATGGTCTTAGACACAACCTTCTGAGTGTTGCCCAACTAAATAATAGTGGTCTCACTTTGGAATTCAAGAATGGAGTGTGCAGAATCAAAGGAAAGAATGGTGAATTGGTGGCCACTGGCATGCAGACCAAAGGTAACCTGTTTCAGCTGAATGCAAATATCAGTACATGTATTATGGCCAAGTTCGATGACAACTGGATATGGCATAGGAGACTCTGCCATGTAAACTTTGATAGCATTGTGAAGGCCAGTAAGATCAAGGTAGTTTGAGGGTTGCCGATGCTGAGCAAATCAAAGAATACCTTGTGCAGAGAGTGTCAACTGGGGAAAATATCTTCCTCAACCTTTAAAGGTGAACCTTTCACTGCTGACAATTTACTTGATCTAGTGCATACGGATTTGTGTGGTCCTATGAAAACTAGTAGTGTGCAGGGTGATAGGTATTTCATGATTCTCACTGATGATTGCTCAAGAATGATGTGGGTCACATTCTTGAAGGATAAGTCTGAAGCTTTTGGAAAGTTCAAAGCTTTCAGAGCATTAGTGGAGAAGGAAAGCGGTAAAAGGATCAAGTGTCTTAGAACTGATCAAGGAGGGGAATTCACTTTCGGTGAATTCAACAAGTACTGTGAAGAACATGGCATCAAGAGGCAACTGTTTGCCCCCCCAAAATCCATAGTAGAATGGACTAGCATAGAGGAATAATCGGACTGTGGTTGAAGCAACAAGAACAATGCTAATTCAAGGAAAGGTTGCTCAAACCTTTTGGAGAGAAGCGGTGAGCACTGCAGTCTACACAATGAACTGGCTACTCATCAAGAAAGGTAAGGATAAAACTTCTTATGAATATTGGACCAATAAGACACCTATGGTTAGCTATTTTAGAGTGTTTGGTAGCAAATGTTACATCACGAGGAGTGAACACCAGAGCAAATTTGATGTGAAATGTGATGAGGGAATATTCCTAGGGTATTCCACCAAGAGCAAAGCACTCAAGTGTTTCAATAATAGGACTCAAAGAATTATAGAAAGCATCAATGTTAGAGTTGATGAAAACTCTGAGAAAACTAAGGAAACCGACAGTAAGAAAGTGGTAAATGAACTAATTATAACCTTCTGGGAACCACTTGCTAGTCAACCAAGTACCAGTAATAGTGTTCCTACACCAGTAGATGTAGATGTTGATGCTGATGGAGATGAGGATGAAGAAGAAAAGCAAGAGGAATCTGTTAAGACCATTCCTTAGTATGTCAAGATGAATCATGATCCTAAGAAGATCATAGGAGATAAGGATGTAGGAATCCTTACAAGAAGAAAGGTCAAAGAAAACTCATGTATAATCTTTGAATTTGAGCCTAAATCATTCAAAGAGGCACATAAAGATGAAGACTGGATCAAGGCAATGGAAGAGGAACTTGACCAGATAGAGAGAAATGGTACATGGTCTTTGGTACCCAGACCAGAGCATAAAAATGTCATAGGTACCAAATGGGTTTTCAGAAATAAGCTGAATGAGGATGGCACATTGATTAGAAACAAAGCTAGGCTGGTGTGTAAAGGATATGCCCAAGAAGAAGGAGAAGACTATGGAGAAACCTTTGCTCCTGTAGCCAGATTAGAAGGAGTTCATATGCTTCTTGCATATGCAGCTTTTAAAGGATTCAAAGTATATTAAATGGATGTAAAATCTGCATTCCTAAATGGTGTACTTGAAGAGGAGGTGTATAGAACAACCAGATGGGTTTTCCCTATCTGAAGATAGTGACATGGTGTGTAGGCTACATAAAGCCTTATATGGTCTAAATCAAGCCCCTAGAGCATGGTATGAATGCCTACACTCCCATCTTGTGAAGATTGGATTTAAGAGAACAAGTGAAGATAGCAATATCTACTTGAAATCTGAAGGAGATCAGATCCTAATTTGTGAGGTATTTGTTGATGACATTATCTTTGGTGGAGATGACAAGATGAGTCATGAGTTTGCAGATGAGATGAAGAAAGAGTTTGAGATGTCACTCATAGGGGAGATTAAGTTCTTTATTGGACTGCAGATTCAACAGATGAAAGAAGGAATCTTTATCACTCAGTCCAAGTATGTCAAAGAGGTGATGAAGACCTTTGGCATGGAAGATAGAAAACCAGTTGGTACACCGATGGTGACCGGCTGTAAACTATCCAAAGAAGATGACTCCGCATTGGTTAATGAGAAGGAATACCAATCAATGATTGGTAAGTTGCATTATGTAGTGCATAGAAGACCAGATATTGCACATGCGGTTGACATTACTACAATGTTCCAGAAAAGTCCAAGA
The DNA here is from genome assembly GCF_030272615.1 of Cryptomeria japonica. Classification (NCBI taxonomy): domain Eukaryota; kingdom Viridiplantae; phylum Streptophyta; class Pinopsida; order Cupressales; family Cupressaceae; genus Cryptomeria; species Cryptomeria japonica. Next base: position 68,631,599 of record NC_081409.1, read on the forward strand.
GAATCCCACTTGGTTGTAGTCAAATGGATTCTTAGGTATCTAAAGGGAACTATTGATTATGGATTGTGGTATCCATATAGAAAGGATTTCAACTTGAAAGTATTCATAGATGTTGATTGGGCATGTAATGTGGATGACCAAAAGAGCACAATCGGTGGTGCATTCTTTCTCGGTGGTAGACTAGTCTCGTGGATGAGTAAGAAGTAGAGTTGTATCTCTCAGTCTACAGTGGAAGCAGAGTATGTTGCACCTTTCATGAACTGCACTCAGAAAATTTGGATGAAGCATGTATTAAATGACTTCAAAGTTCCTGTATCTGAACCGGTAAGTATATTTTGTGACAATACTAGTGCAATTAACATCTCCAAGAATCCGGTTTTACATTCTAGAACCAAGCACTTTGAGCTGAAGTATCATTTCTTGAGGGAAAAGGTTCAGAACAAAGAGATTGCACTAGAACATGTTTCCAGTAAGGAGCAGTTAGCAGACATATTCACCAAGCCTCTCCCAAAGGATACATTTATGTACTTAAGAAGTGAATTAGGGGTGCTGCCCCTTCAAGAGGTGAACTAAAGGTATATGCTCCACATCAGTCAGGTATTGTATAGTCAATTTTTTTTTGGATTGATGTGTTGAAGGATGCTACTCCTCAGGGAAGCAACATAATGGAACGGGGAAGTTTGTGCCTCCACTTTGGCATTGTTGTCAAAGGGGGAGAAGAAGTGAAGCAGAGAAGATATCTACAGAAATTGGGGGAGACGATGTGAAGTGAAGAGATATCTTTGTATATTGCCATCAATGCCAAAGGGGGAGATTGTTGGCATTATGTGACCCAATAAGAGGACATGATGACATTGTATGCTATCATTGATGTCAATATGCTGAAGAAGAGAGAATCGGTATGTTACCAAGAACTGATATATGTGCCAACATGAAGTGGTGTGTTTTTATAAGGTAAACCGACATGTTGATATGGAAACCAGTACATGGAAGCTTTGTATGACTATCAGTTGGTAGTCTTAACTTCAGGGTTTCTGGTTGAAGTGCTTCAAGCCTATGTGACTCAATCGATGAATTTATGTGATGAGTTAGCATTGTAACGAAGAATAGATTGTGTTGCCACATCAGCCTTGTGCTCATGAAGGATCTTGCATGAAGGAGATTGTTCCTATCTACCTCGGAAATGTGTGAAGTCTATAAACAGTGAAAACGCGTGATGGGTTATTAGCTGCCATGAAAGTGATGGAAAACGAGCGATGAAGAATGTCTTGAGATAGGTTCAAGATTGTTGCATTTAATGCAATGTGCTCAATGGTCAGTATTGAACTATTTGAATTGCTTAACCTAGCAAGTTGAGGGTTTAGGGTTTATGCTACTGACCTATCTATTTCCTATAAGGTCAATGTTGTGTTTATTTCTGAAGTTGTTGGAAAAATTTGTGTGTGTGTATCCAAGTGAAGAGATACGTGATTCTTGTCAGACCAGAGGAGAGAAGTGATATATGCAGAGTGTGAGTGCAGAAGGTGAAGAGGAGCTAAAGTGGATCTACATTGGCATTGAGTGTTGTTACCAAATCATTGTAATACCTGTTGATCTTTAACCACTTCAATAGTTGGGAAATCCCTTAACAGGGTAGCTTTAACCGGCTTACTATAAATCCTTTGACAAGGTGACTCAAAACCATTGAGTTCTTGAAATCCTCTAACAAGGTAACCTTTAATAGGGTTTAACCCTTAACAGGGTATTCTAGCCATCCCTTATACAGGTGATCCCTAACAGGATCGGTTCCTAACTGAACCTATTGTATCAGTCTTTAACCATACAAGGCTCCTAACAGAGCGGACTTCTAAAGAGTTCAAAAATAGCTTGTGGGTATTCATCCCCACCATGGTTTTTCCCAGTTGGGTTTCCATGTGAAAATTTTTTGTGTCATGTGTGGTGTTATTCATGTGATGGTTTAAGTGATGTGTGTCTGAAGGTAAATCATGTTGATCTAGCTATTTATATTTTTGATGATAGATTACCTGTTCATGCACTAGGGTGAAATGGAAATGATGTATCAGATTGTATGAAAAGATAAGTGTCAACCGGTTTATGCTTGTCTTTGTTATTCTGGTTTTTTCCGGTTGTACTCTGTTTAAGATCGGTGTTACTGTTTGTCTGCCAAAGCAAATTGTCTACTGACAAACCAGTTTTAGGAATGTCTTTTTGTCTGTACTGATTCACCCCCCCTCTCAGTACCAGTTTGGTACTATCCATTCATCATTGAGTTATCATTGATATCCTCTCTTATCTTACTGGTTTTTTGGTTTAGTGTTTAGGTTGATAACCAGTATTCCAAGCTTAGGTTAAAAAGAAAAGTTTTACGAACCACTGATTCACCCCCCTCTCAATGGTACATTGTGTTCAATAATTGGTATCAGAGCCTAGGTTCCCAGTTGATTTAAAGCTTTGTCTAGCTTGGGTAGATTTTGGTCAAAGAACACAATGGAAAGAAATGAATCTACCTCCTCAAAAGCCCCCATGTTTGATGGATCTAACTATGCCTTCTGGAGCAGAAGAATGGAGACCTATATTTCCTCACTTGGATTTGATGTGTGGATGTCTGTCAAGAATGGGTATACTGTCCCTAGTGTTCCTCCCACTAATCCACATGCTATGAAGAAGTATGAGAATAATGAAAAGGCTAAACATGCTATCCTAAGCAGGATGTTAGATAATGGGTTTGTCAAGGTCATGCACTGTGCATCCGCCAAGGAGACTTGGGATAAAATGCAGAGGATATTTGAAGGAGATGCGAAAGTCAAAGAGGCCAAGCTGCAATCACTAAGGGGTCAACTCAAAGGCATCGAGATGAAGGATGAAGAAAAGATTGCAGACTACCTTCATAGAATAGATGAAACTGTGAACACCATCAGAGGACTTGGAGAAGAAATTGCAGATGAGATTATAGTCAAGAAGATACTTAGATCTATCACATCTAAGTATGATACTAAGGTTTCTACCATAGAGGAAGCCAAGGATCTGAAGACCTTCAAAAAGGATGAGCTATTTGGCTCTCTAACAACCTATGAAATGAGAACAACCGGTGAAGCACCCTCAAGGAAAGAGGTAGTGTTAAATTCAACCAAAAAGGGAAAGGAAGAGGTTGCTCATAAAGGATCCAGTGAAGAGTCGAATGCAGATGTAGCAAACTTTGTCAGAAAGCTCAAGAGAGGACCCGACAAGTATAAAGAAAACTTACCACTCAAATGCTTTAACTGTGGTAATGTTGGACACTTTGCTGCAAAATGTCATTTTAATTAAATTGGTGGAGATGTGAAAAGAAGTTTTGGTAGATCTCACAGTAAAGAAAAAGAAAGAAACGTCTATTGGCAAGGAAGAAGAGGCTACCGGAAGTAGAACATCCTATATTCTATTGAGGATGATGCCATAGATGAAGAAAGTGCTTCGGAAGATGACTACCATGAGAATGAAAGAAAATTTAATTTTTATGACACTTGATGAACTGGTTGGTGAAGATGAGGAAGAAGAAGACATTGAGGTCGAAGTGGATCTAGAAGGTGAGCTCATAAGTTCTCTTGAGGAGATGAGTAAAACAAGAAGAGAACTCACGAATTTCAAGCTTGTTGTAGTAGAAGAACAAGGTCTCTTGAAGGAATCTCTAGATGAGTCCAATCAAGTTATATATGACTTGAAAGTCCAGTTGGAAGAATCCAAGAGGATATGTGAAGTTACATCCTTTGATCTGATGAAGAAGGAAAAGGAGCATCAAGATCTAGAAGTAGAAATAGTGAAGCTTAGAAAGGAGCTTGAAAAGAGTAAGAAAGAAATGAAAGTGAGAAGCAAATATGAAGGCAACACCAAAGCCTTAGAAAAGATGTTGAGAAAATAGAAGCAATCTAAAGATAGCAGTGGCTTAGGATTTGAAGAAGGATAAAGTTCAAATAGAAAAGACACATCCGGTAAGGAGATACAATTCACTTCTTCAAGTGAAGGCGAAGAGAAGAAGACATTCATGGTAAGCAAGGATAATGACAAAAAGACTTATGCAGAATCTATTAGAAACCACCACACAAACCGGTGTACACAATCAATGAACTGGAGGCCACACTCAATGTACCAGGATGCATATCTTAGGATAAATGCAAGAGTTGATCATGAAGGATTTACTAGAGTCAACAACATGAAAGGAAGACCCCTGGTGAGGCAGACGTTTGCAGGACCAAGGCAACCTAACCAGTATGCTCCAAACTTTCATGGTTATTGTTACCAGTGTAACAAATTTGGTCATAAGTTAGCTAATTGTAGATTAACCAATAAGCCCACTAAGAGTTATGAAAGTAGGAATCCATTTAATGCACTCTGGGGTATGAATGTTTTCTACTATCATTGCAATGGATTTGGTCATAGGAGTTTTGAATGTAGGGAAAGTAAACCGGTGTCCTACAATAGTTTCAAAGATTCATCTTTCAATGTTAATGTGAAATGCTATAACTGTCAAGAGTTTGGACATATAGAAAAGTTTTGTAAGAACAGGAAAATCAAGCTGAAGAGAAAAGATCCTAATAAGGATCTGACAACCAAGCCAGAGCACAAAATTGCAGCTGGGTTGAGAAAGAAAAGGAAAAGGAAGAATCAAGGTTGATAGTGCAGACTGCCCTACATGCTGAAAGAAGAAATCTATGGGTTGTAGATAGTGGTTGTTCCAATCACATGACCAGTGATAAAAAGAAATTTATCAAACTTGAAGACTAGAATGGTGGCTCAGTAAGATTTGGAGACAACTCATCGATCAAGATAAAGGGAAAAGGTACTCTAAACATTGATGGAAAAATGAAAGCACATGATGTGTATTATGTGGAAGGCCTGAAGCACAACTTGCTGAGTGTGAGTCAAATGTGTGACAAAGGTTATAAATTCACCTTTGATTCTACTAGCTGCTAGATAAAGAAGGAGAGTACCAGTTAGACTGTAGCTGAAGGCAAGAGGACATATGGTAATGTATACAATCTGAAAGTGTTTTGAATCCCAATGCATGATGGGACAAGTGGATGAAAGCTGGTTGTGGCACAGAAGACTAGGCCACATAAATTTTGATAAATTAGTTGCAGTAAGCAAAATGGGGTGTGTAAGAAATATTCCACCCATCATCAAACTAGTAAGATCATTTTGTGATGAATGTGTGAAAGGGAAGAAGACTAAGGTGGGCTTTAGAACAAAAGAACACAACACCTCAAGAGCACTTGAAATTGTACATACAGATCTATGTGGTCCAACTAAGACAAGATCTCTTGCTGGTGAAAGATATTTTATGCTCTTCATTGATGACTATTCAAGAATAATATGGGTCACTTTCCTACAAGATAAATCACAAGAATTTGATAGATTCAAGATCTTTAGGAAGATGGTGGAGAAGGAAAGTGGATGTAAGCTAAAATGTCTAAGATCAAATCGGGGTGGAGAGTTCACATCAAATGAGTTTGAAGATTACTATGAAAGACATGGAATCAGAAGGCAATACTCAGTCCCTAGGACACCACAACAAAATGGTGTGGTAGAAAGGAAGAACATGGTATTCAAGGAGATGGCCAGAACCATGTTAAATGAGGCCAGTTTGTTGGACATATATTGGAAGGAAGTTGTTCATACTGCTGCATATACCTTGAACTAGGTTCAACTAAGAACAAACAACATAATGAAACTTTATGAGTTGCGGTATGACTGAAAACCATCAGTTAAATACTTCAAGGTATTTGGAAGCAAGTGTTTTATCAAGAGGGATATGGATGGTTTAGGTAGTTTTGATTCTAGGAGTGATGAAGGAATCTTCCTTGGCTACTCAACTAACAATAAGGCCTATAAATGCTACAAAAAAAGGCTAAGAAGAGTCATTGAGAGTGTGCATGTAAGAGTTGATGAGGATATGCACAAAGGAAGACAATCATAGGTAAATAGGTATGATGATTCCAGTGATGAAGGTGAGGAAGCTCAGTCAAACAATGAACTGAAAGAAGCATCGAAAAAGGCTCCTAATCAGTATGTGCATATAAACCACCCAAAAGAGCAGATTTTAGGTAATAAGAGTGATGGTGTGCAGACTAGGAGAAGACTTGCCTAGAATGATGAACAAGTTAACTTCTGCCTCATGACTGAAGTATAACCTAAAACATTCACTGAGGCCACCAAAAGTCAGAAATCGATGGATGGCATGGAAGAAGAGTTGCAGTAGATTGAGAAGAACAAGACTTGGGAATTAGTCCCTAGACCGGAAGACAAGAACATCATTGGCAGCAAATGGGTCTCTCGGAATAAGATGAATGAAGAAGGTAAAATTGTTAGGCATAAAGCTAGACTTGTGTGAAAGGGTTACTCTCAAATAGAGGGCATTGATTTTGAAGAAACATTTGCACCAGTAGCTAGATTAGAAGCAATTAGAATGTTTCTAGCCTTTTCTTCCTACAAGGGTTATAAAGTATATTAAATGGATGTAAAATATGCCTTCCTCAATGGAAATTTGGAAGAAGAAGTGTATATGGGGCAACCAGAAGGGTTTTTGTTACATGGTGATGAAACCTTTGTGAGACGGTTGAAGAAAGCCCTGTATGGTTTAAAGCAAGCTCCTAGAGCATGGTATTCAAGGTTAGATCAGTATCTGATGGAGAAAGGATTGAAAAAGGGGAGTAATGATAGAAATCTATACATCAAGGTAGATGGAAATCACATGATCATTATGGTTGTGTATGTATATGACATCATTTTTGGAGGCAATAAGGACACTCCTTTTAAAGACTTTGCCAATTAGATGTAGTCAGAATTTGAGATGTTAATGCTTAGAGAATTGACATACTTCCTTGGTTTGCAGATATCATAGCTAGATAAGGGAATCTTTTTCTCACGAACCAAGTATACAAAGGATATGTTAAAGAAGTTTCAAATGGAAGACTACAAACCTGTGAGTACCCCCATGGTGACTGGAAGTAAATTAAGCAAGAATGATGAATCACCAGTGGTGGATCAAACATTGTATAGATCCATGATAGGTAGCCTATTGTATCTTACTACCTCTAGACCAGATATAGTATAGGCAGTATGCATGGTGGTTAGATTTCAAGCAACACCTAAGTAGTCACATATGAATGACGTAAGTAGAATTTTTAGGTACATACAAGGGACACTCAACTATGGATTATGGTACCCTAAACAAGGTGAATTCCTCTTGGAAGCATATAATGATGTTGATTGGGCAGGTTGCATTGATGAATGAAAGAGCACAAGTAGTGGTGCATTCTTCCTAGGTGACCGGTTGGTCTCATGGCATAGCAAGAAGCAGGATTCAGTTCCCCTATCAACTGCTAAAGCATAATACATTGTTGTTGCTACATGTTACTCTTAGGTGCTTTGGATGAAGCAAACTCTCAAGGACATACAAGTGGACATCTTTGATTCTATTCCCATCTGATGTGATAATTCAAGTACCATCAACATATCAAAGAATTTGGTAATGCATTCAAGGACAAAGCATATAGAATCCAGTATCATTTTCTTAGAGGGAAGGTTGAAGGACAATAAGTAAAGATGGAATTTGTTCCTACAGGAGAACAAGCGGCAGACATCTTTACAAAACCATTACCGGTAAGCACTTTTGAGTACTTAAGACACAAGTTGGGAGTTGTGTCACCTGCCTCACATACTTAAGTTTGTTAGGAGATATATGGTTCAGGGGGAGTTCATAGCAGCATTTATATCTCTTGAACCACATGCTGATCATAGGGAAAGTCTAGGGTTGTATGTCTCAGTACTGGCTGTAATCACTAAGAGAAGATTTGACTAAGGGGGAGATAAGTATGAATCAAAGGGGGAGAATAATGAACCCTGACCCTTTGTCATTGTGTCAAAGGGGGAGAAATCTACTAGTGTGAAGTCTTGCAGTAAGTTGACATCAATGCCAAAGGGGGAGATTGTTGGCATTATTGGCATTAAGTTTACATTGATGTCAATTGGTTTGGCATGGTCACCAGTGAGTAAGAAGTGGTGAACTATATGAGCGAAGTAAGACATGATGATGTCAATCCATATGTATGTAAGAAGATAGAATGCAGGTTACTGGTACACATGAAATGCATCATCTATCGATAAAGTAGGACCACCAGCAAGGCAAATAAAACAAGCAAGAGAAGAACTGAAGGATGTAAATTGATATACTCAGAGAAGATTAATGTTGTCAATAAATGGAATGAGTAGTAGGACCAACATGTTTTATGGAAAGCCAATTTGATCCATCGACAGAGAAGAGGTCTGCAGGTACGAAGGTCCACTAGTGAAGTTAGATTATACCGGTAAGGTGAGTTGAATTGGTAGTCAATCTTGGTTAGTGGAGAATGTCAAACCGACATAGCAAACCAAGCATAAGAGGATATAAACAAGGATGACAGGTGGAAGCCAGGTGGTGATCATGCACAGGTCAATGAAGTGTTCATCAATGTAAAAATCAACAAGCAAGTCAACTTTTATGAAGAACCCGCAAGTCATGGGAGGATGGCAGAAGATTGCGGCTTGAGAAAAATAGATCGGATCAAATCTAATACGGATCGAGTTGGTGAAGGCAAAACCTAACATGACATTGTTTGAATGTTGTTTTGGTAGGAACCCTAAAAGATAAATATGTCAGCTCGATACTAAAATTAGTTGATGCTTGATGCAAAGTGTGAGAGAGAAGAGAGCCTAAACAAGGAGAAAGATTGTCTGCCTTAGAGTTTATTCTAAGAAAGTTGCAGTGTGAGTTAGTAGGAGAACCGATGAGAGGGTCTAACTAATAGAGATAGAGTAACCGGTAAACTATTGTAGTTCTAACAGTCAAGATAACCGATGAGGAGTGATTGGTTAAGAAGGCATCCAAGATTGACACGGTGTGGTGTGAGGTTGAGAGAGAAAGAAGAGAGGCTAGGAGTAACTGGTGAGTGATCAGAGATAGTAATCTGATAACTGGCAATGTGAGAGCCTGTGAAGAAGAGGAGTTTGTTAATCGGAAGAAATCCATTGATCAGGTGTTGCAGAACTCATTTGCAACCAGGTGCTATAACTGTATCAAAATTGTATTTCATTATACAACATCGAGTTGGAGCTTGGTGTAGGGGTTGGTGCTCCTTGGGTTGGTGCCCTAAATCATTGTAATCTGTTGTTTCATTATGAGGCTGGATTGGACCAGTAGACTCCAACAACATTTCTCACCGAGGTTTTTCCCATATTGGGTTTTCCTCATACACCTAGTGTTGTGGGTTATGCATTTGTGTGTTTGCCTCTTGATTTCCTCTCTTATCTTACTGATTTGTTGGTTTAGTGTTTAGGTTGATAACCGGTATTCCAAGCTTGTGTTAAAAAGAAAAGTTATAGGAACCACAAATTCACCCCCCTTTCAGTGGTACATTGTGTTCAACACAAATGGTGCCCAAAGTCTATGGGCCTCATGGCCCCTAGTGATTAATTTGTGGTGTAGGTACTCCCTTTTCTCTTGCAAGGTGTTCGACAAGTGGGAGAAAGTTAGGACAATGGTGTCTCAACCTTGTAATTACATAAGGATATTATTTATAGTAAGTGTTATTTATAGTGAGTTTTCATTTGAGCATGGATTTGTCCAAAAGAAATTCCAAAGTTATGGATTGGCTAAATAAGCATGTCAATATTTTTTTGCTGCAAGATCATGTCTAGATTTGAAGATATTAAAGTTTTTGTTTTTGAAAGTTGCAAACAAAAGATTCAAAGTTAATTTTGAAGGCCTTAGAGGCTCTAGATAGGTTTGAAAGTGATCGTAACTAATGTAGTGGGTTATATATTGATATGTAACTTGACAAGATTTTCGACGCTTCAAACAATTCGTCAATCGAACACCCAAATCAAAAGATATGGCCTCGAAAAGTTGGGTCTCTTGAAATGGGAAATATAAAAATGTGTAGGATAAATAAATGAGTTGTAAATGATAGTTCCATGTATCGGTGTGTGTTTTGACACATCATAGGGTATCTTGATTAGAGATAAGCTGGGCACCAATTTTTGGATAGTTTTGGCTCATGGTTTTGTAATACTATTTTGCAATTTCATGTATTGTATCTCCTATATATTAGGTTCATGAGTTGGAAGTTGTGTGTAAGAGTCTCAAAACTGTTGAGTTACCTTCAGATCTTTGGCTGGTGGCACTCCTATGAGAAGCTTTCTCTGTAAGTATATTGTACTTTGTTGTTGATTTTTGAATAATATATTGGGTGACTTTTGAAGTGTGGAGTTTTTCTCTTATAAGGGTTTTTCCCATGTAAATCATTATGTTATGGTATAGATGCTATTTGTGTTATGTTTGTTTAAAATATGTAATTTTTTGTAAAGATTTGAAAGTTTTTACATTACCCTCCTCTGAAAATTAGTGTAGGAAGTCGTTTTGCAACCTTAACTTTCTTACAATAAAATATCATTTTAATATTTAATTATCTTATTATCTAAATTTCATCTTTCTTTTACAACCTTTGAAATTTTCAAAGTAGAAAGAAAATTTTATCTTTACTATTTGGTTTGAAATTAATAAGATTACTATATTTATTTTTTTTTATATGAAATTAACTTTCTTACAATAAAATATCATTTTAATATTTAATTATCTTATTATCTAAATTTCATCTTTCTTTTACAACCTTTGAAATTTTCAAAGTAGAAAGAAAATTTTATCTTTACTATTTGGTTTGAAATTAATAAGATTACTATATTTATTTTCTTTTTCATTTTTCATATATCACTGATCATTGCAATCTATCAGCATTTGCATAGCTACTTTTTGATTTTGTGAACATGGATTTATGACCTATAATAAATATTTAATTGATAAAGGAGGATAATGCATTTAATTTTGAGATCAATTAGTTAATAAAGAAGGAGAATATATTTAATTTTGAGATCAATTTAAAATATTTTATTGTAGACATGTTATCCTCAAATGTTAAACATGTTAATTTTTATTTTTTTACCTTTTCAAGTTGAAACTCATAAATTAAACTATTTTTTGAATGTCATGTCAATATTTCAAATTATCTTTTATTTTCTAAGTTCAATCGAGTCAAAATTTATTAATCCACAATCTTAATCATAAGTGATTTGGAATTAAATTTGGTCATTTTGATGTGTCAAAAATTGCTTGAGTTGACTTGTAAGGTCATGTCATCTCATAATCCACGTGGAAGTCCTTAAATGTCTTGCATAATCATTAGTGGTGAAAATTTGGAACTTCCTTAAATGTCTTACATAATCATTAGTGGTGAAAATTTGGAACTTCATTATGGATTCACAAATGTACAGATTTTTCATTTTCATTTTCATGTTTTATAATTTGAGCATTGTAAGAAACATAAAATCTACAACATGCTAAAAGGGATGTTTTCAAGGTATTGGAGGTTTTGATGCATGATCACAAATTTTGGCAATATATAGCAAAGATTAGAGTAAATTTTTAACATCTCCCATACAAAATTTTATCTCCTAAAATAAAACCAAAGTTTCTCAAGCCCTACATCACTAGGATATAGCCATGTAGGATAACTTGGTGATTATGTGAAACTATTCCAATTCAAGGGGTCTATAGTATGATGTGTGTAGTTGAATTAAACGTATTTTTTGAATGTACAAGAAAATTAATATCTTCTAATTTGACTTCAAAACAAATTTATTATGGATAAATTTTTCACTTGTTAATAAGTACAAATTTATATCAATAATAAATCAAGATGTGTGATGTGTAAAATATGTTCTTTCAAATTTAGATGATAAGTAGAGTTATAATTCAATTTCTTAGTCTAATCATGTGCTACAAAATGTAATAGAAAAAGGATCAAAGAGAAGGAACAGGTTTGTTTTGTGGAGATGATGAATCTGACTCTATTGAAGCAACGTGTCGCTTATGTAAAACTAATCTTGTTTGGTCATTATTCTCACAACCATGGACAAAAGAAGGTGCAAGAGTCTAAGGAAAATCAACCATGAAGAATAATGCAAATTACTATCATATGCACATGCAAATGATGTGCATACAACATTTACAACCTCTAATCTGATAAATATTTCATGAAGAACTTGGTGACATTAAAAATTATTTGGACAAGTTGTAGAGAAGCATCACAACAACATATCTCATATTTGGAAAACTAAAAAAACTAACATAAAAATGGAAAAAGCAAGTCTAAAACTACATAAATCAAAGAGTTTCCAACCCCTCAAATTATTTTTTTCTTTGTATATGTATATGTATATGACAAATTTAGGAAAAAATGCACAAAGACTAAAATAGTATTAAACCCTCTATTATAAATCAAAGATAATCTCATATCAAGATAAAGAAAGTTAAAATATGTAATAAATGCAAGACAGTCTTATCAACGCAAACCCTCTTCATTAAATTTGATTACTCGAGACTTAATTAATGTGTTTCCTTAAGGATGAGTGTGATATTTCTACCACATGTATTTCTCAAACTCTAAATATCATAGGTTTTTGATGAATATTGAGTTGAATTTATAGATGTTTGAACAAACATGTGATTGGTGTATTGATCTTAGATGAACAAGAAAAAATGGTCGAGTAAGTGAATAATTAAAATAGGATAAAATATTCAAAAACTCGGGGTTATGATGACTCCTTAGCGGGATCTAAAATGAATAAGGGTAATTAGTTTTATGTATTTGTTTTGATTAATTAGCTGTGTATGGACTAAAAATAGGAGAGAAACATGAAGGATTTATGATGAAATATGAGTGGATAATTAGATTTATATTATTTGTGGAGAAATAAGTGAAAAAAGTTTCTTTTATTTATTTAGGAATAAATGAATGAACATTAGCTTAACTAACTAGATAATTTAAAATGTTTAATTAATTAGTGGTGGTTAATAAAAATTGGACATAATAATGAGAAAACATTGACATGATATTAAGATACAAAGTTAGGTGTCGTATTAGAAGGTGATGAGAATTAAGTGTTTACATTTTGCTCTTCTTTGAAATAGTATTGTAAAGTTACAATGTTTCAAGGAAAGTAGATTTATAAAGTTGGTGGGATAAAATCATGCAGTCAAAGTGATCAAGTAGTCAACATGAAAGCAAATACTAAGAAAATATGAAAAGGACACATCTGAATATTATTATTTATGTGTTCCTTGTAGTGATATCTCCATATTTAAACTATGAAAGCACACATTTCAATGAGTAGAATCTAATTAAACTTTGAAATACACATAAATGACAATAATAATATCAATAAATAATATATAAATGTAAAAAAGGCAAGTTTAGGATCATGAGCATATCACTTTAACCTAAATTAAGAGTTGTGAGGTTGGGAAGGAGCTAGTGTAACTTAATAAAATATATGGCTATGAAGGAGCTAACATAATGGAATAGTTTTGGGTTTTAAAGGACCCACCATAACCAAAAGAAACTTCAAGGTAGGGTTGTGAAGGAGCCTATTAATGGGTTGTTTAACACACTCATCAACTTAGGTAAATTACAAAATCACTTCACCTCTCCTATAAGGAATTTCATATCATAAAATAAAACTTAAAGTTCCACAAGGTGTATCTCACTACATCATAGCCATGTAGGTGATTACTTAGTAGTCATATGAAACTATTCAAATTCAAGGGATCTATGGTATGATTCTTCTAGTTCAATTGGAATTTTCAAAATGAACAAGTATATTAATATCTTCTAATTTGGCCTTCAAAACGAAATGGATTAGCAATAACTCATTGCGCTTGTTAATAAGTAAAATTTTTACATCAATAAGAAACTAATATGTGCAATGTGTAGAATAAGTTCTTCTAGTTTCTGATGATATGTAGGATCCTAATTCAAATCCTAATCTAACAATGTGATACAAAATTTAATAGAAACAAGGTTAAAGAGAATGAACAAGTTTGTTTTATGGAGATGATAAATATGACCTATTGAAGTAATAAATCAATTTTGTAAAGTGTTCATCACATAGTGTTATGGTTAAGTTGCTGCATTATTGTTGTTTCTGCCGAGGTTCAAATCTCTAATGGGCTATTCTAATCATGGGTTGTTTCCCTTGTTGATCCAATGTGATTGCAAGTATGAACCTTTGTGTTGATGTTGTTTGTATTCTTGCTAAGTGACTTAATAGTGAGTGTTCTTTAGACACTCATTGGGATAGTGTGATTTCTAGCTTTGTGCCCTAATAGGCTATTGTGCTTGTGGGTCTAAACTATTTACATTGATGCTATATGTTCATTTTAGAGATAAGGCCCCCATTTTGTGGACTCACCTTGCTTGGGTCAAGCTAAAAATATCATTCTTATTGGCCAAAACAAGAAATAAATGCCTTGTGTAAAATTAATCTTGCTTGGCCATCATACACACAATCATGAAAACAAGAAGGTGCGAGAGTTTAAGAATAGTCAACCATGCACATTAATATAAGTAACTATTATATAGATGTGCAAATAATTGCATACAACATTTACAACCTCTAATTTGATAAATATTTCATGAACTTATTAGAATTTAGCAATATTCAGATAAGATATAAAGAAGCATCACAATAACAAAGCTCATATTTGGAAAACCCACAATTCTAACATGAAAAAGAAAAGAAAAAAGTCTAAAATTATATAAATCAAAGAGTTTCCAACCCTTTCAATTTATTTTTTCTTTGTATATGTATATGCAAAATTTAGAACTAAATGTAAAGAGACCAGAATAAAATTAAACCTCTATTGTAAATCAAACATAGTCTCAAATCAAGCTAAAGAAAATTAAAATAAAATAAATGCAAGATAATCTTGCCAACACAAACCTTCTTGATTAAACAAGTCACATTGATTATGATTAGGGTGGTTTGAGTGTGCATATAAATAAAAAATCAAATGCATATTTAGGTATATTATGCCTAATAATATAAATTCCATTATCATTAACACAATGCCCATTCATTAATTGAGCTAACGAATTAGGCAAATAATGCAGATACCCAAAACCTTAAATAGTAGAAAACATATAAGGGGTCGAGGCTAAAGAAAATCATTGATAGATGGACCTAAAAATCCCAATGACATTAGATTGTTGGTCATTGATGGTAAGGCAAGTAGGAGAAATAGAAATAATGAGAACTAATTGAACAATCCTAATGCATGAAGCATAACATGGAGAAAATACCACTCAATTCAGTTATAGGCTTTAGCAAAGCCAATTTAATATGCATAGCTTGCTGCAATTTTTGAGTCCATTTCATATCGTTCCAAACTACTATTGGCATAACTAATGGAGATGATGATGAGATGAGATCAAGATGACCGATAAAGCTGATATGAGGAGATTGTTGGCTTGATGATGATGATATAATTGTATAGGATGTTTGATGACTTTATTTGTGTTGTCATTGATGGAAACCATGTTTGTTTAGTCATCTAGGTCATCTAGACCAATCGGTATAGCCTAACCGGTAGTAGAATCAGTTAGACAACAAAAATGCTAACTTCTTGTCAACCGGAATACATGAACATAGCGATGATCAAGTGACTGGTATAGATGATTGGAGAAGCTTCAAGTGTTGCAGTTTAGAATCAAGTGTTGCGGTTTAGAATATATGTTCATAACATTGGCATGAGTTTGTGATTAAAATTGCATCAAGTTTGGTGAACCGGTAAGCACATTTATAATTGACTGATATCAACTCTGTGAAGAAGAATGAATACTATTATCAGATCTTTAACTAGTAATGATTTAAGGTTTGGGGGTGGATCTTATCCTGATCATAACTTAGTGATGACATGTCATAATCCATGTGTAATGATAAGATGGTATTTGAGCGCATACAAAGATCATATTTCTTGGGAAACAACAAAGTGCTTAGGAGAATGAAACAAGGGTTGGATTGCTTATCAAATTGATGTGTGGTGATCATTCAACGATGGAAATCATCTATAAATTTATTGTAATGATTTTTAATGTATTTTGGCAAAGTGTTTTACCGCACAAAATGTAAATGCATTGTATCTTGTTAATGTAATTAGGGTTTGTAGCCACCCTAACTAAAAAGTGTATTTAGGGCTAGTTGGAGAAGAGATTTTGTGTCGGTAGTTTGAGAAGAAGGTGTTGCCAAACCAGATTGAAGTGTCTGCATATGTGTAGAAGAGTTGTGTTGAAAAGGATCTGCACTAGCAAGCAAGGAAGTGATGTAATCAGATCATTTTCCCTGGTGTTCCCTAACAGTTACAATAGTTTGAAATCCCTTAACCGGGTAGATCCTAACAGGTCTTATATTGTAAATCCCTTCACTGGGTGGCTCATTAACTTGAGTTTGAAATCCTCTAACAAGGTTACTCTTAATTGGGTAGAGCTCCTAACAGGGCTGAGGCAAAATCCCTTGACCGGGTGACTCCTAACAGGGTCTTCTCTTAACCGGGCATATTGTAATGCTCTTAACCCGGCTAGGCCTTTAACCAGGCACATTCCAAAAGAGTGCAAATATTTTGTGGGTGCTAATTCCCACCGTGGTTTTCCCTAGTTGGGTTTCCATGTCAAAAATCATTGTGTTATGGTTTGCATACTTTGTTGGATGTTTGCTTATGTGGTTATATTTCTTGCATGCTTATTGATTTTCAAGTTGGTGAAAGTAGTTATCAGATTTATTAAGTTTTTGCTTGCACTGATTCACCCCCCCCTCTTAGCACCTTATAAGTTTATCAATTGGTATCATCATCTAACTCTCTTAAGGCTTAACTGCTTGGGAAGGATCTCTAAGGCTAACATCAGGGAAGGTTCAATGAGTTACAAAGAGCTTTCACATAGGTTTGCAAAATATGAAGAAGCCCTTGGTGAGCTAAAGGTCAAGTACAAAGCTTCATTGGCTAAGAGAGAGAGCTGGTTGAGCAGTGGATGGAAATCAGTGAAAGCAGTTCATCTGAGGAAACAACCATTGATGCCTTGTCTAATGAGGTGGAAAAGGTGAATGATGGAAAGACAAATCCGAGGAGAGAGTTGGAATCATTGTGTTGTCATTTGATCATTTGATCTAAACCGGTAATTGTTTGTTTGCTTGATGCAACCGGTACATGTTTGATTATATTATTGTATGATGACTATGTTGTATGTTGTCATTGATGGAAACTATGTTTTTACAGTCATCTAAGTGCTATAGGTCAACAGACAAGGCTTAACCGGTAAGCATAAATAGTTTTATCAGAATCGGTAATTAGGACTTTAACCGGTAAAAGACATATAATATTATATTCCAACAACCAGTATAGGAAATCTATGAAGAATGAGATGATGCAGTTTTACAACAACAATAAGACTAGTAGATGAAGTTATGTTCGTGACTGCATGTGCAGATTCGATTGAATGAATGAGATCTGATTGATAGAGAAGGTAATCTAACTGAGACTTAACCGATAGTGATAAAATCACTCAGATCAGTAAAATGACACAAAATTGGATTTGTTATGTCGATTGGCCAACATAACTAAAGTGTGCAATGTAAGATTGTCTAGATGCATTGAACCTAGGGAGTCATAACAAGGTTCTAGTCAACCTAATGATGATTTTAAATGTGTGATGAGGTATGAAAATATATATGAGTATGAGCTTGAAAGTGTGAGAGATCATTAGCAAATTTCGTATTTTTGATAGTGCAATGATCAGAGGAGTTGAGAGATGAAGTTTATGTAATTTTGTAATATTTTGAAATGGATCTTATCAAACACTGAAGGTGTTATACTGAGATCATTTTTACTTGTTGTCTCCCTAATAGTTGCAGCAATAAAATCCTCTTACAAGGTCACTCCTAATAGGGTGCAGTCAGATCCTAACAGGTCTGATCATTAAATCCTCTAACCAAGTGATACATTAAATTGTGTTTGCAAATCCCAGTAACTTGGGTAGCTTCTAATAGGGCTGGTCCTCATAGGCCTTTTTGTAAAGATCTTAACTGGGCTTAAACACTTTTAACAGGGTGTGCCCCTAACCAAGTGTTGTAGACCTTAACCTGTCAGATCTCTATACTGCAGATTGTGGATCTTTGTGGGTACCTACTCCCACCATGGTTTTTCCCATTTGGGTTTTCCATGTATAAACTCGTGTGTCATGTGGTTTATGCTTTATGTGGTGATTTCATACTTGGTGTTATTTCTTATATGCCTATTAACTTTTAAGTTGGTGAAATTGATAATCAGATTTGTATTGTTCTTAATTGGACTGATTCACCCCCCCCCCCTCTCAGTGCCTTACATCAATTGGTATTAGAGCCTAACTTCCTTAAGGATTAACTGCTTGGAAGGGATCTCTAATCCTAAGGTATATGGGGGAAGGAATGAGTTACCGAGAGATGGCTAAGGAACTTGCAGAAACCAAGGAAGAACTAGAAACCCTAAGAGGCAAGTATAAGACATCACTAGCTAAAAGGAAAGAATTGACCGAACAATTATTAGAGATCAATGAAAGTATCTCTTCTGATGGATCAAACATAGATGCATTGGTTGAGGAAGTGGAGAAACTAAATGGTGAGAAAATTAACCTAGGGAGAGAGCTTGAAGCCCTTACAATTTGTATGAGTTAAGAACTTGAAGCTAGGAAGGAAGCTGGAGACAAGATCAAAGAGAAAGATCATGAGATCTATAAGGTAAATCGGGAAAATGGCATTCTATATACACACTGGCTTGAGGAGAAAGAAGAGAAAGAAGAAGTCAAAATAGATCTTGATATGGCAATGTCTCTTAGAGAGACTCTTATGAAGAAAAATGAAGATCTTAGTAAAGAGCTTACAGAAGCTAATGAGAAGCTTGCAAAATTCAACATGAGTTCTACCATGCTGGATGAACAGATTCAATCTCAGAGGATGAAAGGTGATACATCTAGGTTAGGATTAAATACATTTGAGGAAGGAGAACCTTCTGGTACCAAGAGCAACATGCATGAAGGTAAAATAGCTCCTAAGGCTCTGAAGCCTACCAGTAAGAAAGCTCACAAAACTGTTTGTTTTAATTGTCATAAAACTGGACATATTGCTAATGTTTTTAGAAGTAGATCTGATGCTAATACTGGTTATAGACCTAATACTAGATATGTTCCTAAAAAAATTGAAGGCTATTGTTATGCATGCAACATGTATGGGCATAGATCTATTGAATGTAGGTATGGAGATAAGTATCCAACACCTCATATGAATCCAAGAACTGAAGGTGATTGGAGAATGAATTTCAATGACTGAAGAAACACAATTTGGCAAAGACCCCATGTTAACCGGTCTAGTTCTTATGAGATGGAGAAAAGAATTAATATGATTTGTGCAATCTGCAACAACTTTGGACATTTGAAATTGAACTGTCGAAGAAGCACAGGTAGAGGCAATGCAGAATCATGGAAAGCATCTGGAGTTGCATGTTATCATTGCAACAAACTGGGACACATTGCTAAGTTTTCCAAAACACAGAAGAACCAACAGGTGAATCATCCTGCAGACCGAAAAGGAAAGCAAAAAGTTGATATTGAAGAAACCACAGCTAAGATGAATAGAACCTAGAAGAAGAAGAGTGATGAAAAACCAACCAAGGAATCAAATTCTTCACCTAGTATGGAGAATCCATCATCGACAAACTAAGTTGTTTCTACAACTTGGGGTGAGCTTATTGTCAAATCTTGAGATGAAGTACTGTAAGTTAAATCTGCATATTCTGATGCATTTTGATGTTTATAATTCTTTTTAAATCATAACCGGTAAATATCATTGAGTTTTAGCAACCGGTAATATGCTTAAGAGTGTTTTAAGGTATTTTAGGGTTTTGTCGGTTAAAGAATTTAATGTGGTAGTTTGAAAGAAAATAAAAGGAACATTTTGAATTTCATTTGTCACAATGCAATCTTGAGAGCATTTGGCGAGCAAGCAGAGCAGAAGAAAGTTTGTGATTGCAACATTTAGCATGTCTAGTAGAGATCTGAGGTGATAGAAAGTGCATTGTGAATCAATGAATGGTGTTGAAGGTTTTGACGGTGTGAAACCCTAGCTCAGAAGCATGAAAGGTATTTATCAGTGAATCTTACTCTTTGCTTTGAAGTTTCGCATATTTTAGTATGGATACTTTGCATCTTGTTGATGTGACTGAGAGGCCACGACTGGAGTTTAAACACCATCCTTTAAAATCAGAGAAAATAGACCCTATCGATGCCCTATTTAGTGTACCGTATGGAGTTTTGCATGTCAAAGATGTTAGATATTTTTATCATTGCAAACTGGAGGACATGTGTGTATCATTTATTTATGAACAATATATATCATTGTGTGATAACAAGGGTATACTAAAAGAATAGTTTAACAGTATCATCGAGAAAGGGTTCCATCATGCAGTCAACTTCATTAATGCTTTTGATAATGAGCTAGTTAGATTTGTCTTGAGTTGCATTCATGATCAATTTATGTGGTTGGATCAACTACATAAAATAACCAAGGAAGTCATCCATGCAGTAACCTAATTATGCTAAACCGGTGAAGTACCCTTACTTAGATCAATACCTAAGAATGATATTGAGAAGTTGAAAGGATCAAGATGGGATGGTAGAGCCATGACAGTAAACAACATCAATGATCTAGCTGTGAAATATGCCTCTATGGTGATCGGGTACAAGGTTTATTATTCAAGTAGAATGAACAGCATACCATCAACAACTATTCATACTGCCTACCGGATGGTAAAAGAGAATGTTGACTATGACTTGGAAGAGGCACTAAGAAGTCAACTGATGGTGAATCTAGAATTTGTGAAGAAAGACAAGAAGCTGAGATTCAAATTTGGACAATTGATTTTGGGATTGCTTTTCTATTTCCAAAACCATTTCCCCGACATTAGAGATGTTCAATGGATTGAAGGTACCCCTAAATTACTATAGATGAAGAACAACATTAGGATGTTGAAGGACAAGTTTGATAATATTTCATGGGGCTACTTCAATGAGTTTCAAAAGAAAATGCATGCTAGAGAGCGTATACTGACATAAGTAGTCAACCGGTATGAGAAAACAATTTGTTTTATGGTGGATACAGACACCTGTATGATGGAAGCAATTATCCTAGAACCACATGGGAATTACCTATGGGATATGAGGTAGACAAGGATCTACTCATTGCTTATGCCAATTATTTGTTAGAACAACTGGCGGATACCATTGCAAAGAGGTTTGGGACATGCAAAGAAAAATATCTACAAGTCCACTCTGAGCTACACAAACTAGTAATTGCTAAGAAAATAAGGAAGGAGGTAGAAGCATTTGTTGAGGAGGCAGGATTTACAAAAGAGTAGATAGCAACAACAAGGGCTAAGTATGCAAGAGAGAAGGGTGAAGCATCAAGTGTTCCTACCAGTACCCCTACTGGTAAGACTAGAGTTGCAAAAGACAAAGCAGCAGAGAAGAAGATGGAAGAAGCCAAACTGATTGAATCACAAAGAGGGAAACCATCTAAGATTCAGTTCTGGAGAAAGCAAAAAACTGTTGATCTGCCTGCTGAACCAATACAAACTAGAAAGAGGAAGAAGCAACAAGCCCACAAATCGGCAAATAATGAAGAGGCTACTGAATCAGAGGAGGATAAAAGATCACTTAGAGAAAGTGTTAAGAAGCCGAAGGAAACCAGTAAGGGTAAGTCACCTAAGAAACCATTTACATTAGAAGACTCTTTCAATATAATGGTTCAAATAATTAAGGATTATGGAATATACAAAGGTCTGAATACATTGTTTATTCCTTTATCTGAAAGTCAACATAGGGAGATTGAAGATACAGTCATCTTTAGTATGAATAAATTTAGCAGAGCCCTCATTGAGATACAAGGGAAGATTCTAAATTCTTTGTATAATTTAATTGATGCAAGATGACAGGTTGCCATTAGCCAAGACAAAGAATTCGTTGATTATATCTTTAAGTAGCTGCAACCGGAAGCAAGTAAAGAAGAAATTGAACAAATAAAGGTTAATGAAAAGGCATCTTTCAGATCCAAGAAGAGATTAACAAGAATGTTAATTGGAGAGACCAAATCAGTCCAGAAGGAGACTGAGATTTTGATCAAGAAGGCTTTAGGTCTCATCCCGAATGAAGAAGAAGATGAATAAATTGAGGAAGATAGTTCTAAAAAGCTAAAGGTGGAAGAACTTCCTAAAGGTGTTAAGATCACATATTTTGAACTAGATAACAAGTATATGTATGATGATCCTATTGATATTGAACTGATATTCATTCCTGATGATAACATCAGAGACAATGTTGACAATACTATTGATAATATAGATGTACTTGATGTTGATGATTGAATGTTTGAACAACATGAGCAACAAGAGGAACAAGTGGAGAAGAAAACTGAAGAAAAGAGCTCTGATGAGCCACCGATGAACACACAACCTACTAATAATCAAATTCTATCAGTTAGTGTAAATGTTGATGACAATCAAAAGGAAAAGACTGATGATGAAGTATTGGTGAATGGACAAAATATGGAGACACAACCACCACCAGTCAAGGACACCACTAAGGAAGAGAAAATAGAAGAAGATAATACCAAGAAGGAGAAAATAGAGAAAGAAAAGGCAAAGAAAAAGGAGTCAAAGGAGAAGAAAATAATCGATGATGATGATGACAACTTAGTGAGCATTAAACATCCTATTGATATGGACAATTTGAGTTCTTCTCAATTGATGGAGATTGCAACATTAATGCAATCTAGAGCTCAAAAGAAGAGAATGAAGGAACAACAAAAAGAGGCAGAGACAATCAAGATAGAAATTGATATTTTGTCTAGTCTCCTACCAGAGACTAATATTGAAAGTTTTGTCACTCCCATTGACAAACTTGGACAATTGGTTACCGATGCCGAAGATCAATTTAAGACTTTTGAAGATGCAACATATATATCAACTGAAAAGGATTACAAGAAGAAAAGGACAAAACTCCTGATGTCTGAGATAGATAAAGGTAAGGTAGGTCACTCAAGGTTAATGAAGACCTTTTGAAGAATGCATTAGAAACCAGAGGAAAGATTTTGGCTACTGTTTCAAAATTTTCACTGTTTTGTTCTGACTTGAAGGAGAAAAGGGAAGATGCTGAGAAAGAACTTGAAATCTTGAGTGAAACATTTAGGCCACTAAATGACTCAACTATTATTTCTGGTAGATCAGTTGTAGACTTACATCACAAACTAGAGATGTATGAACATGAGCAGGTCAAATGGATAAGATCATCGAAGGAGCTCCAGACTTAACTAATTCCTAAAGTTGAAATTTTACAGCGAGCATACAAGGAGTTAGAGGCTATTTTGGCTACACCTGAGATGAGAACAGTTGATGCAATGGAGGTGTTATCTAGGTAGATAAAGACACATGTTGAGATTATCGACATAATGTTAGAGACATGGGATAATGATCTCAAATAATTGAAGTTTCATTTCAGTGACACTTTTTCTAAAATTGCTTTGTAAAAACTTTATGACTCTTATATTTATATATGCTCTGATGCAAATTTTGATGTAAAATGTATACATCTTTCATCTATTTTACTTCTTTATTTGGCATTGTTGTCAAAGGGGGAGTAATAGTTAAGAGTCAGTCAAAATTTTGTATGCAATGTAAAGAGGGAGTAATAGGAGTAATTGCTAAGGGGGAGTACATGTCATATAGTCAATTTTTGTATTGCACACTTAGTTGACAATTTTTATTTTTTTTCTAAGTGTTGCCATCAATGCCAAAGGGGGAGGTTGTTGGCATTTGGTCATTTGATCTAAACCGGTAATTGTTTGCTTGCTTGATGCAACCGATACATGTTTGATTATATTATTGTATGATGACTATGTTGTATGTTGTCATTGATGGAAACTATGTTTTTACAGTCATCTAAGTCCTATAGGTCAACTGACAAGGCTTAACCAGTAAGCAGAGACAATTTTATCAAAACCAGTAAAAGACATACAATATTATATTCCAACAACCGGTACAGGAAATCTATGAAGAATGAGATGATGCAGTTTTACAACAACAATGAAGACTGGTAGATAAAGTTATGTTCATGACCGCATGTGTAGATTCGATCAGATGAATGAGATCTGATTGATGGAGAAAGTATTCTGACTGAGACTTAACCGGTAGTGATAAAAATCACTCAGATTGGTAAAACGACACAGAATTGGATTTGTTATGTCGGTGGCCGACATAACTAAAGTGTGCAATGTAAGATTTGTTGAAATGTGGCATTGTAAGGTTGATGTACTGTTTTTGCTGGATAATAAGAAAGATTGGACGGCTGTGTATGGTGGACGTAACCCATTCTGGGTGAACCACATTAAATCTCTGTGTTATCTGTGTCCTGTTTTATTTCTTTATCTTTTGTATTTAAATCTGCATATAATTGTTAGTTCATATTTGCTTCGAATCTGCTTGAAACCCTAACAATTGGTATCAAAGCGAGGTTTTCTGTAAATTGGCAGGACTTTCAGATTTGAGTGGGAGCAATGGAGGATTCCAAATTCAAGGTCGAAAAGTTTAACGGCCAGAATTATCAGTTATGGAAAATGCAGATGGAGGATTACCTGTATCAAAAGGAATTGTGGCGGCCATTGGAAGGAAAGGCAAAGAAACCGACCACAATATCAGATGAAGAGTGGGACATTTTAGATAGAAAAGCACTAGGATCCATTCAATTGTGCCTTGCATCGTCTGTAGCATTCAATATAACAGAAGCAAAAATGACTGTAGATTTGATGGCAACATTGGCTAAGCTGTATGAGAAACCCTCGGCTTCGAATAAGGTATTTCTTATGAAGCATTTGTTTAATTTGAAAATGAGTGAGGGAGGATCTGTAGCGGAGCACTTAAATGAATTTAATACAATTACCAGTCAATTGTCTTCGGTAAAAATTACCTTTGCAGAAGAGGTTAGGGCTCTCTTGATTTTATGTTCTTTGCCAGAAAGCTGGAATAGCTTGGTTATGGCTGTAAGTAACTCTGTCTCTGGTAAAAATACTTTGGTATTTGATGATATTGTTGGTGTTATCCTAAGCGAGGAAATGCGAAGGAAAAGCACAGATGAGACTCCAACATCATCGGGTAGTGTTTTGAATGTGGAGAACAGAGGAAGATCAAAGGAAAGAGGAAAAGGCCCTGGGAATGAGAAGTCACGAGGGAAGTCAAAGAAAGGACGCTCTCAATCTAGAGGAAAGAAAGATTGCTGGTACTGCAGAAAGCCTGGTCATCTAAAGAAAGACTGTTGGTCTCGGAAAAACAAAGAAGGAGACAAAAATGAAAATGACAGTAAGGAAGCTAATATTGCAAGTAATACTTTACAAGATGCTTTAATCTTATGTTTGGATAATGTTAATGATTCCTGGGTAATAGATTCTGGGGCTTCATTTCATGCTACACCCCATAGAAAATATTTTCTAGATTATGTTCAAGGTGATTTTGGACAGGTATATTTGGGTGATGATGAGCCCTGTTAAATTGTTGGAAAAGGAAAGATAAAGATCAAGTTGCAGAATGGTAATGACTGGTTTCTGCAGGAGGTAAGACATGTTAATAATTTAAGAAGAAATTTAATTTCTGCAGGGCAACTAGGTAGTGAAGGTTGCATAGTTACCTTCTCATACAGTATGTGGAAGGTCACTAAAGGATCGTTAGTAGTAGCTAAAGGTGCGAAGGTAGGCACATTATATCTGTGTACTGGTAACACTTACTCTACCTTAGCTGCTATAGATAAAGTTACTGCAGGGACAACAACAATAAATGTTGCAAGAACAGATTCGATAATGTGGCACCATAGGCTTGGGCACATGAGTGAGAAAGGGATGAAAATCCTTCACTCCAAAAATCTATTGCCAGGACTAAAGAAGATTGATTTAGAGTTCTGTGAAAACTGTGTTTATGGTAAACAGAAAAGAGTCAGATTTCTCAAGGTTGGGAAAGAGAAGAAGAATGAGAAGTTAGAGCTTGTACATTCAGATGTATGGGGACCGGCTTAGGTATCATCTCTTGGTGGCTCTTGTTATTATGTTATTTTTATTGATGACTCAACCAGAAAAACATGGGTATATTTCCTAAAACAAAAATCAGATGTTTTTGAAACTTTTAAGAAATGGAAAGCTCTGGTTGAGAATGAGACAGGAAAAAAGTTGAAGTGTCTCAGATCGGATAATGGAGGTGAGTATTGCAGCAAAGCATTTGAAGATTACTGTTCCTTAAATGGGATTCGAAAGCAGAAGACAGTTCCAGGAACTCCACAGGAAAATGGTGTGTCAGAGAGAATGAATAGGACCATCATGGAACGTGCGAGGAGCATGAGATTGCATGTTGGATTGCCCTTACATTTTTAGGCAGATGTTGTACATACTGCTGTCTATTTGATAAATAGAAGACCTTCAACCCCTTTGGATGGTGGTATTCCAGAGGAGGCATGGACTGGTAAAAAGGTAAATTATTCTTTTCTAAAAACTTTTGGTTACGAAGCTTTTGTCCATGTTGATAAAGAAAACAGAACCAAGCTTGATGCTAAATCTCAGAAATGTACCTTCATTGGATATGGGATAGATGAATATGGCTATCGGTTATGGGATTTTGAAAATAAGAAAATAATTAGAAGTAGAGATGTTATATTCAATGAGAAGGTTATGTATAAAGAACAGATGCAGGAAAAGAAGCATGAACAGGACAAACAAGAATATGTGGTGTTGGATGAGATTCCTGAAAATGAAATGCCACAAGTACCTGATGCTCAGCAACAACAGATTGTCCCACAAACTCCTGCAAGTGTTAGACGTTCTACGAGGACAAGTAGACCCCCTGAAAAATTTTCTCCTTCTTTGTATTCTATTTTATTAACGGATTCTAGTGAACCAGAAGAATATGAAGAAGCAATGCAGGTGGATGCCAAACAACAGTGGCAACTAGGCATGAAAGAGGAGATGGAGTCCTTGATGAAAAATAAGACTTGGGACTTAGTCCCTTTACCTACAGAAAAAAGAGCCTTGCCTAACAAAGATATAAGGCCAGACTTGTGGTAAAAGGTTTTGCACAGAAAAAGGGTATAGATTATGATGAAATATTTTCTCCAGTTGTAAAAATGACTTCAATTAGAACTGTACTTAGTCTTGTGGCTATAGATGATTTACATCTTGAACAATTAGATGTCAAAACAGCTTTTCTCCATGGAGATTTGGAGGAGGAAATTTACATGTTGCAACCACAGGGATATGAGGTCCAAGGTAAGGAGAACTTGGTGTGCAGGTTGAAGAAAAGTCTGTATGGCCTAAAGCAAGCACCCTGACAATGGTATTTAAAATTTGATAGTTTCATGGCTGAACATGGTTATCATAGATGTCATTCTGATCATTGTGTATATTTTAAGAGATTTGATAATGGCAGTTATATTATCCTGTTGCTTTATGTTGATGACATGCTTGTTGCTGGGTCTAACATGCAACATATAAATGATCTTAAACAGAAATTAGCCAGGTCATTTGCTATGAAGGATTTGGGTGCAGCTAAGCAAATTCTTGGTATGAGGATTACACAGGACAGGAAAAATAGAACCTTGAATTTGTCCCAAAGTGAGTATATAAAGAAGGTGTTGAAAAGATTTAACATGCAGGATGCAAAAGCAGTTAGTACACCTTTGGCTAGTCATTTCAAATTGATAAAGGAGATGTGCCCAAAGGCACAGGAAGAGGTTAATAAAATGTCTAACATCCCGTATTCATCAGCTGTTGGCAGCTGATGTATGCAATGGTATGCACAAGGCCAGATATTGCACATGCAGTGGGAGTTGTGAGCAGGTTTATGAGTAATCCAGGTATGGAACATTGGAATGCTGTGAAATGGATTCTTCAGTATTTGAAAGGAACTACCACGAAGGCATTATGTTTCAAAGGATCTAATGCTGCTCTAAGTGGATTTGTTGACTCTGATCTGGCGGGTGATATTGATTCACGGAGGAGTACTACAGGGTATGTTTTTACTATAGGGGGAATTGCAGTCAGTTGGATTTCTAGGCTGCAAAAGGTTGTTGCACTTTCAACCACTGAAGCTGAGTATGTTGCTGCTACAGAAGCCAGCAAAGAGATGATTTGGTTGCAATGTTTTTTGAAGGAATTGGGTCAGACACAAGAGGATAGCCCATTGTATACTGATAGCCAGAGTGCCATTCATCTTGCGAAGAACTCTGCTTTTCATTCAAGGACAAAGCACATTCAACTCAGGTACCACTTCATCCGGACTATTTTGGAGGAGGGTCAGTTACGGCTTGAGAAGATTCACACAAGTGAGAATCCTGCCGATATGTTCACAAAGGCAGTTCCACAGGAGAAGCTGATTTCTTCATCAGTTTCTGTTGGTCTTCTTGATTGATAATTGTGGAATTTATACCAGTCAAGTTCTAGTGTTTTATCTAGCGGATGTTGCATGTACAGTGGTGTCGTGTAGTATTAGTCTCCAAGTGGGAGATTGTTCGGTGTGGAGCCTGATCAGTCTCCAAGTGGGAGATTGTTGAAATGTGGTGACTGATCAGCAAAGTACTGTACACTCAGCACGTATCCTCGTCGGGGTCCAGGGCCCGGCTGGGCCCTGGGCAGGGGTTCGGGGGCGGCAGCCCCCGAGAAAGCAGGGGTTGGGGGACGGCAGCCCCCGAGAAAAAAATTTTTGCCGTTTTTTTGTTGATGAAAACCGACATTGTAATAAAACCCTAAAAAAGGCCGACTTTGTTTGTTGCCCTAAAAACGCATGTTATAAGCGGCTGGGATGCTTAAGGCATTATAAGGTTGATGTACTGTTTTTGCTGGATAATAAGAAAGATTGGACGGCTGTGTATGGTGGACGTAACCCATTCTGGGTGAACCACGTTAAATCTCTGTGTTATCTGTGTCCTATTTTATTTCTTTATCTTTTGTATTTAAATCTGCATATAATTGTTAGTTCATATTTGCTTCGGATCTGCTTGAAACCCTAACAAGATTGTCTAGATGCATTGAACCTAGGGAATTGTAACAAGGTTCTAGCCAACATAATGATTATTTTAAATGTGTAACGAGGTATCAAAAGATATATGAGTATGAGCTTGAAAGTGTGAGAGATCATTAGCAAATTTTGTATTTTTGATAGTGCGGTGATCAGAGGAGTTGAGAGATGAATTTTATGTGATGTTGTAATTTTCTTAAGTGGATCTTATCAGACACTGAAGGTGTTATACTGAGATCATTTGTACTTGTTGTCTCCCTAATAGTTGCAACAAGAAAATCCTCTTACAAGGTCACTCCTAACAGGGTGTAGTCGGATCCTAAGAGGTTTGATCATTAAATACTCTAACCAGGTGACACGTTAAATTGTGTTTGAAAATCCCAGTAACTTGGGTAGCTCCTAACAGGGTTAGTCCTCACAGGCATTTTTGTAAATCTCTTAACTGGACTTAGACACTTCTAATAGGGTGTGCCCCTAACTGGGTGTTGTAGACCTTAACTGGTCATATCTCTATACTACATATAGTGGATCTTTGTGGGTACCTACTCCCACCATGGTTTTTCCCATTTGGGTTTTCCATGTATAAACTCTCGTGTCATGTGATTTATGCTTTATGTGGTGATTGCATACTTGGTGTTATTTCTTATATGCCTATTACGTTTTAAGTTGGTGAAATTGATAATCAGATTTGTATTGTTCTTACTTGCACTGATTCACCCTCCCCTCTTAGTTCCTTATAAGTTCATTAGGAAGCCCTTACCATTAGGATAAGCCAAGAGTTGGAAACCAGGAGGGAAGTTGAAGACAAAATAAGAGATAAGGAGCATGAGATCTTTAAGCTGAACCAAGAGATCGGTACCCTACATGTACATCTTCGTGAGGAAAAAGAGGAAAAAGAGGAAAAACAAGATGATCTAGACATGGCTATGTCTCTTAGATAAAGTCTCACAAAGAATAATGAGGAGATTACCAAGGATTTGGTTGATGCAAATGAGGTATTAGCTAAATTCAACAAGAGCAGTGTTACTCTTGATGACCAGATTCAAACACAAAGGCAAAAAAGAGATACATATGGCTTGGGATACACAACCTTTGAACAAGGAGAGACATCTGGTACCAAGGTCACCATGCATGAAGCCAAATCTACACCAAAGACCAAGAAGAACATCAGTAAGAGAACCTACAAACTAGTATGTTTTAACTGTCATAAGGTAGGTCATACTACAAATATTTGTAGAAGTAGATCCAGTACTTTTGATGGATATTTCTTCAATTGCAACAAGTATGGGAATAGAGTTGTTGAGTGTAGGTCAAGAGTGAACAATTGAAGATCTTACATAGATCAGAGGTCTAATGGTGAATGAAAGAGATCTTACAATGACCGGAGAAACCCTACCTGGTAGAGACCTTATGTGAACTGGTCTAGTCCATATGAAATGGAGAATAGATGGAATGTGACATGTTCAATTTGTCACCACAACTATGATAATGTGGCTATGGATTATCAAAGGAGAATTGATAGAGGCAATGTTGGACCTTGGAGAGCATCTGGAATGACATGTTTCCACTATCACAAACCGGGACACATTACAAGATTTTGTAGAGCTAGAATGAACCAACCAGTTAATCAGTCTGTTGACCAGAAAGAAAAGAAGAAGGTAGATGTGGAAGAAATTAGAAGTGAGATGAATAATATATGGAGGAAGAAAAATGAGGAGAAGCCATCGAAGGATTCCAATTCTTCACTTGGTGTAGATAATCCCTCATCAGAAAACTAAGCTATGTATGAAGCTTAGGGGGAGCATATTGTCGGATCCATTTCCGGACCCCCTAAATGGTGTGCAGTAAGTCAAATCTGCATGTTTTGATGCAAAATGATGTTATGAAGTGATTTTGAGACGTAACTGGTAAATTGGATGTGATAGATGAACTAGTAGCAAGTTCTAGGGTTGAACGGTGATTTGGGTAATGTTCAACCAGTTTAGCATTAAAAGCAGTTGAAAAGGTGTTTTATAGTCTCATATTTCACTTACAATTTTTGAGAGCACGTTTGGAGAGCGACATAAACATAGAAGAGAATTTGAATGCTACTTTGGTGAAGCTGATAGCAGATTCTGAAGATTTGTGGAAAAGTGAATCGATGGAAGAGGATTCAGACCGGAAACCCTAGTTGTGAAGAAGTCTGATGCTTTCAGTAAGTTTAAGGCAATCAAAGCTTTAGTGGAGAAAGAAACCAATAAGAATCTAAAGTGCTTGAGATCTGACCAGGGTGGAGAATTCACATCAGTTGAATTTGTGAAATATTATGATGAGAATAGAATCAAGAGAAAACTATATACACCAAGGAGACCACAACAGAATGGGTATACAGAAAGGAGGAACCATGCCATAGTTGAAGTAGCAAGAGCAATGTTGATATAAGGAGATGTACCTAAAATGTTTTGGAGAGAAGCATTTAGCACTGCAATATACACAATAAATCAAATATTGGTCAAGAAAGGTGGTGACAAAACTCCCTACGAATCATGGTATGGTCATACTCCTAATGTTAGTCATTTCAAATTATTTGGCAGCGGGTGTTACATAAAGAGATGAGTATACCAAAAAGTTTGATTCTAAAAGTGATGAAGGAACTTTCTGTTGGCATTTGCATAAAGATTGCATTGATGAACTATTGTGTTGCCATTGATGTCAATTATAACCTGTGATTATGTTGTTATGATGTTGTTTTGCAACCAGTAGGAGAGCTAGTGAAGGAAATCGGTATTACTTGAGAAGCAGTGAGATCAACCGATAACCCTACGTGTTGATCTGCTAAACCCTAACTAATGGAGCTTGGTGAATTAGTTGTATTGGTTTATGATAAAATGATGAATGGTAATGATTATGCCACATATGCATGTTGTATGAGAAGAGTTTAAAATGGTTTTTGGCACGTAGAGATAACAGTTTTATCTTGGGAATGAGCAAGTACATTGCATGAAGTGGAAACTGCATGATGAGTTACAAGAATTGATGAAGTGGTGATCAAGGAGCGGTTGAGGTTGTCTTGAATAATGTGCAATGGTTGCTATGTAATCCAATGGTCATACTTGAACCGATTTGTTTGTAATCTCTATGAGATCTTAGGTTTGTGATGTGTTACCGAACTATTGTTTTGCTTATAAGGTCGATGAGTTGTTTTGTTGTAGTGTTGGCAATTTTGGTTAAGTGTAAGTGTGATTAGTTGTTGAACTAGAAGGTGTGTCTGCAATATGTGTGAAGGTAGACAAAAGCATGAAAAGGATCTGATCAAGCAGAATAGTGCTATTTACCAGATCAACAAACCCCTGTTGTTCTCTGATGATTACAACAGTCAAATCCCTTAACCAAGTAGCTCTAACAGGCTTAGTGCTATCTAAATCCTCTAACCAGGTGATCCATTAGCTTGGATTTGAAATCCTCTACCAAGGTTACTCCTAATAGGGTATTGCTTCTAATAGGGCATTATAGTCAATCCCTTAACTGGGTGGTCCCTAACAGGATATGTTCCTAACAGGGCTTTTTAAAAATCTTTAACAGGCTTGGCTCCTAACAGGGCAACTTCAGAAGAGTTCAAAATACTTGTGAGTATTCATCCCCACCGTGGTTTTTCCCATTTTGGCTTCCACGTCAAAATCATTGTGTCAAGTGGTGAATAGTTTTTGTGGTTATGTTTTCTATGGTTAATTTGCTTAATTGCTAAATCCACTTAGATATGATAAGATGACCGACAGTAACCTAAAATGTGCTTTTACTATTGTTAGTAAAGTATTTAAATGTTTTTGTTAATGGGTTTTTGAGAGTTTCAGAGCTGATATTCTATTATGATAGTCAACCAGTATACTTGACAGTGATATTGCAATTTGTAGTTCAGTTTTTTAACCAGTTAGTTTTGAGTTTGACTTGAGAGATTGTTTTTGAGTTTGGTAAAATTTTAGTCAGTTTTCCATCTACTGATTCACCCCCCCCTCTTAGTAGTTGTTCGAATCCTTATTGATTCATCATACCATCAACTGGTATCAAAGTATTTCAGGTCCTCTAGTGTCTAAGCCTAACAACTTGAGGTAAAGATCTTGAAGAACATGATGAAGAAATAAGGTCCGAATTTTAATAGGGAAAACTATAGAATATGGAGTGATAGGATGAAAATCTATATCAAGAGTCTAGGAAGTAAATACTAGGAACATGATGTTACTCAATATGTTGCACCTAGTGGGACTATGTCTGATGATCAAAAGAAAGAGCAACAAGAAAATAATCAAGCATTGGAGGCCATTATCAGTTCTTTGTCTGATTCAGAGTATGTTGATGTCCATGGTCTAGATATTGCTTATGATGTGTGGAAGAAACTTGAGGAAATCTATAGCAGTGATGAGCATGTGAATATTTCCAAAGCAGAGACTTTGAGAGGTAAATTTGATGATATGCGGATGGCTGAAGGTGAGAATATTCAACAGTATGGTTAGAGGATCAAGGAGATAGTTGGTGAGATCAAGAGTGCTGGTGGTAAAGTGGAGGATGCCACAGTGGTTAGTAAGGTGTTGAGAACCCTTCTACCGGTCTACGCTATCCAAGTTGCAGCCATTTAGGAGCTAAAGTCTATTGATAAAACTAAGGTAACTCTTGACTCCATCATTGGTAAACTTACTGCATTTGAATTAAATGGTTATGATGGTAGTGCTCAGAAATCCAAATCTATATTTAGAGCTTTAGTTTCTAATCCACCTATGAGGAAAAGCAAAGATGTTAGTCACACTTATGAGTCTAGATCCAATAGAGAAGTTGATGATGAAGATAGTGTGATTGAGATTGAAGCATTGTTGGCTAAGCAGTTACTGAGAGGTACCGGTAAGTACAGAGGTAAATTACCTTTGAAGTGGTTTGCATGTAACAATATTGGACACATTGCAGCTAACTATCCTAATGGTGACAATGAGCATAAGCGTGAGAAGTACAAGAAGTACAAAGAAAAAGACAAAAAAGATTATCTCAATGCAGTTGATGGTGGTATCACTGATGAGGAATCTGAGGGAGATGATAATGAAGACGTTGTCTTTGTTGCCAATAAAGAGGAGAAATCTAATCGGAAGGCATTAGTTTCTTGCATGGATAGTTCTGATGATTGGATCATAGATAGTGGTTGTTCACACCACATGATCGGTGACTGGAGTAAATTTCTTACTTTGAAGAAAATTGATGGAGGAGTTGTGAGATTTGGAAATGACTCACCCTGCATGGTAAAAAGAAAGGGAACCATTTCTCTTAGTGGAAAGAGAAGCACAGATGATGTCTACTGGATTGAAGGATTAGAGCACAACCTTTTGAGTGTAGCTCAACTCAATGACATAGGTTATCCATTGGAGTTTAAGAATGGAATGTGCAAAATCTATGGGAGCAAAGGTGAACTAATTGCAACTGGCAAGAAGACAAAAGGTAACCTGTTTCACCAAAATC
Organism: Cryptomeria japonica; assembly: GCF_030272615.1. NCBI lineage: Eukaryota > Viridiplantae > Streptophyta > Pinopsida > Cupressales > Cupressaceae > Cryptomeria > Cryptomeria japonica. The sequence continues at coordinate 68,666,097 of NC_081409.1, forward strand.
CTAAAGTTAAAAACTATTTAATTGGTAAAGTAGATGATAGTTGGCTTTGGCATTGGAGATTTTATCATATAAATTTTGATAACATTGTCAAAGTCAGTAAGAGGTTTGCCTCAGTTGGACAAACTAGTGAATGCTCTATGCAAGGAATGTCAATTAGGAAAGATGACATCCTCAACTTTTAAGAGAAAATATTTCTCAGTAGAACATTTGTTAGATTTGGTACATACAAATCTCTGTGGACCAATAAGGACTAAAAGTATTCAAGGTGATAGATATTTTATGATCTTCACTGATGATTGCTCAAGAATGATGTAGGTCACGTTCTTGAAGGAAAAAAAAGAAGCATTTAGTAAGTTCAAGGCATTCAGGGCCTTAGCTGAAAATGAAAGTGGTAAGAAGATAAAGTGTCTAAGGACTGATCAAGGTGGTGAATTTACTTCAGAGGAATTCACTAGATATTGTAAAGATAATGGAATTAAGAGGCAACCTTCTGCACCGAGGACACCACAATAGAATGGTATTGCAGAGAGGAACAACCAGTCAGTTGTTGAAGTTGCAAGAACAATGCTAATACAAGGAGGTGTAGAAAAAATATTCTGGAGAAAAGTTGTCAGCATAGTTGTCTACACTATGAACCGGATATTGGTAAAGAGAGGTAAGGATAAAACTCCTTATGAATACTGGTATGGTAGATCACCAAATGTCAATTATTTTAAGATTTTTGGTAGTAAATGTTTTATCAAGAGAGGTGACTATGTTAGTAAGTTTGAGGCTAAAAGTGATGAAGGCATATTTCCTGGTTACTCCACCAAGAGTAAAGCCTACAAATGTTACAACAACCAAACAAAGAGAATAATTGAGAGTGTTGATGTCCAAGTGGATGAGTATCCTGAAGTTTCAGGAGAAACCTGTGAGGAGAAAAAAGAAGATGAACCTAACATTTTGATTTTGGAACTAGAACCGGTGAAGCCAGAAGCTGGTGAAGTGAATATTGTAGTACTAATTCAATCGGAATAGGTAGATTTTGAAGAAGAAGATGATGATAGTGAGGAAGAAGAACCTGAAGATAATGATCATGTTATTCCAAGGTATGCGAGACTCAATCATAATCTTGAACAAATTATTGGAGATAAAGATGTTGGAGTATTAACTAGAAGAAGAATTAGTTAGAATTCTTGCATGATCTCCACTATTGAGCCTAGAACTGCTAAGGAAGCATTTGGAGATGATCACTAGATTAAAGCTATGGAAGAAGAGCTTGACCAGATTGAGAAGAACAATACCTAGACCTTAGTACCCTGATCGGTGAATAAAAATGTGATAGGCACTAAATGGGTATTTAGGAATAAACTGAACGAAGATGGAGTAGTAGTCAGAAACAAAGCTAGATTGGTATGCAAAGGTTATGCATAGGAAGAAGGAGAAGACTATGGCAAGACATTTGCACCGGTTACTAGATTGGAAGGTGTTAGGACTCTACTTGCATTTACATCATATAAGAGATTAAAAGTATACTAAGATGGATGTGAAGTCAACAGTTCTAAATGGAATACTGGAAGAAGAAGTATACATTGAGCAGCCAGATGGTTATGATTTGACTGATGCAAAGGATATGGTGTGTAAACTACACAAGCAACTATATGGTTTGAAGAAAGCACCAAGATCATGGTAGGAAAGGCTACATTCACACCTGATGAAGATAGGTTTTTAGAGAACCAGTGAAGACAACAATATATATCTCAAATCTGAAGGAGATAAGATACTAGTTAGTGAAGTGTTTATAGATGATATCATATTTGGAGGCAATGATGACATGAGTGATGAATTTTCAAATGAGATGAAAATTGAATTTGAAATGTCTCTAGTAGGAGAGATAAAATTCTTCATAGGTTTGCAAATTCAGTAGATGAAGAGTGGTATTTTTATCACACAGTCTAAGTATGTGAAAGAGGTATTGAAGACATTTGGAATAAGTGACTAAAAGCCAGTTGGGAAACCAATGGTTACAAGTTGTAAATTGTGTAAGGAGGATGATGCTGCATCTATTGATGAAAAGGACTACATATCAATGATAGGGAAACTGCATTATGTTATTCACAGCAAACCGGATATTACTCCTGCAGTTGGTTTAGTTGCCAAATTTTAGAAGAATCCAAAGGAGACATACATGATAGCAACTAAAAGGATATTCAGATATTTGAAAGGTACTATTGACTATGGATTACGGTATCCATATGCAGGTAACTTTGATTTGAAGGTTTATACAGATTTAGAGTGGGTAGGTAATGTTGATGATAGGAAGAGCACAACCGACAGTGCATTCTTTCTTGGAGGAAGACTTGTATCTTGGAGTAGCAAGAAGCAGAGCTATATATCACAGTCCACTACTGAAGTTGAATATGTTGCAAAGTATATGAATTGTACCCAGACAATCTGGATGAACCACATTCTGGAAGGATTCAAGTTGAAGATTACAACCAGTAAAGTTTTATGTGACAACACCAGTGTAATAAATATTTCAAAGAACCTGGTGTTGCATGCTAGAACCAAGCATATTGAGCTGAAATATCATTTCTTGAGAGAGAAAGTGCAGAGTAAAGATGTGTTACTGGAGCATGTATCTACTAAGGAGCAAATAGTAGATATCTGTACCACCTAAGACTACTTTTGAGTATCTTAGAGGTTAGCTAGGAGTTGTGCCCCTACATGAGGTCAATTGAGCAGATGTGGAATGCATTAGTCTCAGACCTAATTGAAGAATCTTGACGTAGGATTGGTGTAGAGTGGAGTTATTCCACAGGGGGAGCATCAAGTTGTAGATTGTTGATGCAAAATAGTGAAGTATGACACTGCATGTTTTACTTTCACTTTGGCATTGTTGTCAAAGGGGGAGAAGAACTATATGATTAGGGGGAGAAGAATTGTATGATTGATAGAGAAAAGATCTATAGCCAGTTACTAGCTGAAGACATGGAGACTCAGATGAAGGAGAGTACATGGTAAAATGTAAACCAGGATTCCTACACTTGTGTATGTGCATTACTCTCAATCATCACAATCAAGGGTATTGATAATTGTATTGCCATCAATGCCAAAGGGGGAGATTGTTGGCATTTGAATAAAGATTGCATTGATGAACTATTGTGTTGTCATTGATGTCAGTTATAACCGGTAATGAGGTTGTTATGATGTTGTTTTGCAACCGGTAGGAGAGCTAGTGAAGGAAAACGGTATTACTTGAGAAGCAGTGAGATCAACCTGTAACCCTACCTATTGATGTGCTAAACCCTAACCGATGGAGCTTAGTGAATCGGTTGTATTGGTTTATGATCAAATGATGAACGGTAATCATTATGCCACATATGCATGTTGTATGAGAAGAGTTTCAAATGGTTTTTGGCACGTAGAGATAACAGTTTTATCTTGGGAATGAGAGAGTACATTGCTTGAAGTGGAAATCACGTGATGAGTTATAGGAATCGATAAAGCGGTGATCAAGGAGCGGTTGAGGTTGTCTTGAATAATGTGAAATGATTGCTATGTAATCCAATGGTCATATTTGAACCGATTTGTTTGTAATCTCTATGAGATCTTAGTTTTGTGATATGTTACCGACCTATTATTTTTCTTATAAGGTCGATGAGTTGTTTTGTTGTAGTGTTGACAATTTTGGTTAAGTGTAAGTGTGATTGGTTTCCGAACCAGAAGGTGTATCTGCAGTATGTGTGAAGGCAGATAGAAGCATGAAAATGATCTAATCAAGTAGAATAGTTCTATTTACCATATCAGCAAACCCCTGTTGTTCTCTAACAATTACAACAGTCAAATCCCTTAACTGGGTAAGCTCTAACAGGCTTAGTGCTATCTAAATCCTCTAACCAGGTGATCCATTAGCTTGGATTTAAAATCCTCTACCTTAGTTACTCCTAATAGGGTATTACTTCTAATAGGGCATTATAGTCAATCCCTTAACTTGGCAGTCCCTAACAGGATCTGTTCCTAACAGGACTTTTTGTAAAGCTTTAACAGGCTTGGCTCCTAACAAGGCAAAATTTATAAGAGTTTAGAATACTTGTGGGTATTCATCCCCACTGTGGTTTTTTCCATTTGGGTTTCCACGTCAAAATTATTGTGTCAAGTGGTGAATGGTTTTTGTGGTTATGTTTGCTATGGTTAATTTTCTTAACTGCTAAATCCACTTAGATGTGATAAGATGACCGACAATAATCTAAAATGTGTTTTTACTATTGTTAGTAAAGTATTTGAATGTTTTTGTTAAAAGGTTTTTGAGAGTTTCAGAGCTATTATTTTGTTAGGATAGTCAACCGATATACTTGACAGTGATCTTGCAATTTGTAGTTCAGTGTTTGAACTAGTTAGTTCTGAGTTTGACTTGAGAGATTGTTTTTGAGTTTGGTGAAAGTTTAGTCAGTTTTCCATCTACTGATTCACCCCCCCCTCTTAGTAGTTATTTGGATCCTTATTGATTCATCATACCATCACTTTCCTTGGTTATTCAACTAAGAGCTAAGCATTCAAATGCTTTAATAAAATAACCAAGAAGATTGTGGAAAGTGTTAATGTGAAAGTTGATGAGTATTCTAACAAATCTGATGATACCAGCAAATCTAATGTAGTAGATGAAAAAAAGATAGTGATCATTGAATCAGAAGTTCAAAATGATGCTGAGCAGAACAGTATAGAAGATGTTGCTCAACCGGTGGAAGAAGATGATGAAGAAGAAGAGGCTTCTACATCAGAATCTGTTATACCTAGATATGTAAAGTTCAATCAATCTATAGATTAGATAATTGGAGAGAAGAATGTTGGAGTACAAACAAGAAGAAAGATCAGAGAAAGTGCTTGTCTGATTTCCACAATTGAACGTAAGACAGTGAGAGAAGCTCTCAAGGATGAAGATTGGATAAAGGCTATGATTGAGGAGCTTGATCAAAGAGAAGAACAACACTTGGTCACTTGTCCCCATACCATCTAATAAAAATGTGATTGGTACTAAGTGGGTGTTCAGGAACAAATTGAATGAAGATGGTGAAGTAGTTAGGAAGAAGGTTAGACTAGTTTGCAAAGGATATGCACAAGAAGAAGGTGAGGATTATGGAGAAACCTTTGCACCGGTTGCTAGACTTGAAGGAGTAAGAATGCTACTTGCATTTGCAACATTCAAAGGATTCAAGGTATACCAAATGGATGTTAAGTCTGCATTTTTTAATGGAATTATAGAAGAAGAGGTTTACATTAAACAACCAGATGGGTTTGCATTGACTGAAGACAAGGACATGGTGTGCAAACTTCATAAAGCTTTATATGGGCTAAAGAAAGCTCCAAGGGAATGGTATAAGAGATTCCATTCGCACCTGATAAAGATTGGATTTCAAAGAACTAGTGAGGACAACAACATTTACTTGAAGACAAAGAAGTGTTTGTAGATGATATCATATTTGGAGGAGATGACATGAGATGAGTTTAACTTTTGTAGAAGAAATGAAAAAGGAATTTGAAATGTCTTTGATAGGCGAAATCAAAATTTTCATTGGTTTGCAGGTCCAATAGATGAAAGGAGGAATCTTTATCAGCCAGTCCAAATATGTGAAGGAGGTATTGAAAACCTTTGGAATTGAAGACTCTAAACTAGTTGGAACCCCTATGGTTACTAGTTGCAGATTATCCAAGGAAGATGATTCAGATCTAGTGGATGAAATTGAGTATAGATCAATGATTGGTAAACTACAATATGTTGTTCATAGCAAACCGGGCATTGCTCATGCAGTTGGTATAGTGGCTAGATTTCAAAAAAGTCCTAAAGAGACTCATATGGTGGTAGTGAAGAGATTTTTAGGTATCTTAGAGGAACTATTGATTATGGATTATGGTATCCATACAAAGGAAACTTCTCTTTGAAGGTGTTCACAAATGCTAATTGGGCAGGTAATATAGATGACGAAAGAGCACAACTGGTGGTACATTCTTTCTAGGAGGAAGATTGGTATCCCAGACTAGTAAGAGACAAAGTTGCATTTCTCAGTCTACATCAGAAGAAAAGTATGTGGTTGCATCTATGGACTGTACTCAAGCAATATGGATGAGACATGTATTAGAAGGGTTCAAGGAGAATATGACAGAATTGGTGGTCATATATTGTGATAATACAAGTGCTACTCCTCAGGGGGAGCAGAAGAGATGAAGAAAACAATAGCAGCAGAAGATGATTTTGACACTTTGCACCTTTGGCATTGTTGTCAAAGGGGGAGAAGAAAAGTAAAGGGAGAGAAGAACTGATGAAGGGAGAAGAACAAAACACTGTAGTAGTCATAATAGTTAGAGTTCCAATTTTGCGTGATGAGCTTTTGATGAGATTTTGGTGTTGCCATCAATGCCAAAGAGGGGAATTGTTGGCATAATTGATGGAGATGATGATGAGATGAGAAGATGACCAGTAAAGTTGATATGAGGAGATTGTTGGCTTGATGATGACGATATAATTGTAATAGAATGTTTGATGAATTTATTTGTGTTTTCATTGATGGAAACCATGTTTTTTTAGTCATCTAGGTCATCTAGAACAACAGGTATAGCCTAACCAGTAGTGGAATCAGTTAGACAACAAAATTGCTAAGTTGTTGTCAACCGGTAAACATGAACAAAGCGATGATCAAGTGACTAGTACAGACGATTGGAGAAGACTCAGGTGTTGTGGTTCAGAATATATGTTCACAAAATTGGCATGAGTCTGTGATTGAAATCACATCAAGTTTGGTGAACTGGTAAGCACATTTATAATTGACTGATATGAACTCTGTGAAGAAGAATGAATATCGGTATCAGATCTTTAACCAGTAACAATTTAAGGTTTGGTAGTGGATCTTATCATGATCATAACTTAGTGATGATGTGTCATAATCCTTATGTAATGATAAGATAGTATTTGAGCACGTACAAGGATCGAATTTCTTGGGAAACAACAAAGTGCTTAGGAGAATGGAACAAGGGTTTGATTGCTTATCAAATCGATGTGCAATGATCATTCAACAATGAAAATACTCTAGAAATTTGTTGTAATGATCTGTAATGTATTTTGGTGAAGTGTTTTGTCGTGCAAAATGTAAATTCATTATATCTTGTTAATGCAATTAGGGTTTGTAGCCGACCTAATTGAAAAGTTTATTTAGGGCTAGTTGGAGAAGAGATTTTGTGTCGGTAGTTTGAGAAGAAGGTGTTGTCAAACTAGATTGATGTGTTTGCATGTGTGTAGCAGAGTTGTGCTGAAAAGGATTTGCAATAGCAAGCCCAAAAGTGTTGTAATCAAATCATTTGCTCTATTGTTCCCTAATAGTTACAGCAATTTAAAATTCCTTAACCGGGTAGATCCTAACAGGTCTTATATTGTAAATCCCTTCACCGGGTGGCTCATTAACTTGAGTTTGAAATCCTCTAACAAGGTTACTCTTAACAGGGTAGAGCTCCTAATAGGGCTGAGGCAAAATCCCTTAACCGAGTGACTCCTAATAGGGTCTGCTCTTAACCGAGCATATTTTAAAGCTCTTAACCAAGCTAAGCCTTTAACTGGGCACATTCCAAAAGAGTGCAAATATTTTGTGGGTGCTAATTCCCACTGTGGTTTTTCCCAGTTGGGTTTCCACGTAAAAAATCATTGTGTTATGGTTTGCATGCTTTGTTGGATGTTTGCTTACGTGGTTATATTTCTTGCATGCTTATTGATTTTCAAGTTGGTGAAAGTAGTTATCAGATTTATTAAGTTTTTGCTTACACTGATTCACCCCCCCTCTCAGTTCCTTATAAGTTTATCAACTACAATACTATTGTTCAAAAGATACGTAGACCTGATGAAACCATTTTGTTCAAGATACACTATCTACAAAGGAAAGTGAGAGTTTTAAAAAAAGGGCCTTGGCAATGATCTTATAGAAGATGTTAAGAAGAGTAATTGGTTTTCAATTACATATATCCTCTAGATCTTCAAACTTACATACAAATTTGATGTTTCCTTTATTTATTATTTTTCCTAATGAGTTAGTATGAATAGCTTCAAGGTAAACTTTCTATAGGTCCTTTTTAGCCAACCAAAGAGTCTTGTAAAATTTTTAAGGAAGCCACATCCAACTTGCAAAGGGTAGAACTCTTAGCTCTCTCCTCACCTATCAATGGCACCCATTTTTTTACTATAGATATACATTACAAGCCTCTTTAGGTTTTTGGAAGTCTAAGTTTCAAACAATTTGGTTTGTTATTTTAGATCCAACACTTGCTCGATTTACTAGTGTATTCTTTTCCAAGGTCTTCTAATTGGGTCTTGATTAAACCATTTCAAATAAGGAATTTTGAATGCCCAGTTTGTGGTCATCATGATTCTCTCAAGCATTTTTTTTGGTTTTGTCCTAAGGTTTAGGTTGTGTGGGCTTGATTCATGATTTCTTTAGACTTTTTAACATGAACTGCATGGAATGATGCCACTGGGGAGAGTGCAACTCTTACGAAAATAAATATTTAAATCATGGCACATCGTTTTACTAGGAGATTGACCTAGAATCCCTCTTTTGTATACCCATATTTGGCATGCTTTTAAGTTGGAAATTCTTTTCAACTTATGGAAGGACAATAATTGTTCTTTACTGTCTAGAAATTTAGTTGATCCTAATTCCTCACTTTACACTAAGGCAATGATTTTTTCTAATGTGATTATGTAGATTTAGGTGCAAGTGAACAGGTTTGTACTACATGTGACACATCTTCAAGTGTTTTTGGATCATTGGGGCAATGCCCCATATCCACAGTTCCTTTGACTTATGCCCTTGGTTGAGGTTGTTCTTTGCCTCATGGGTGTTTTATGGGATGCAATGAATTTTCTCATGGAGAATATGATGCTCACTCTATGCTTCATAGCTTCCTATGAAAAGAGTCAAGGATCAATCTTAGTGATGGTGGCCTCAACTTGCTTGCCACCACTCTACTTCTCCCTAGTATCCTAGCTATGGTTTTAGTGTTGGCCTAACATTGACAAATTCCCTCACCTTGATATTGCTATATCGCCTATTCATGACACTCAACTACTTGATGAAGAGAAAAAGATGATGGTAATGATGGTTACGAGTCCCCCGGTGACACTATGAACCACATTGATGTATAGGATAAATTGGATGACCTACAACCCCCTTCCTCATTTGATTATTGCTCTTACTTTTATTGCATAACCACATACGTATTTATTTTGTTCTAAATTTATTCTAAAAGACTTTAAAAAGTGACTTTTTTCTATCCATTTTTTCTAAATATAAATAATATCATCTTATAATAATAATAACACTTATTTATTAAAAATAAAACAATAATTAAAACAAATTCGGTAATAAACTTGAAAATAATTTTAATTAAAGAAAAGATTGCAATATCATATCATAATGCTTGTATACACCTTAGCAATACCAAAATAAAAACATATTATTTTGGTGAAGGGGATGGGTATACAAAATTAAAATACATTCACCAAATTAAAATGTCGAAAGAATCAATTAGCACTTAGAATCTGTCTCCCACAGTTTTCAAATCGAACTTAGTTGGACATTAATAAAAAAAATTCTCCCTCAAAATTAGCTTCCATAACCAAATGAGGAAGAAGGAATTAAATCACACTAATTTTTTTATCTGGCAGACGCGGGTATAAATCAGGAGGTGGCAATATGCAGCTATCACCATTGAAGTAGACCCTGTGAGGAAATGCATAGCCATTTCTGAAACTAAAGTTGGGTTTATCCTTAGCAAGTAATAGCTCAGTTTGAACCACGCCAAATCCTTCCTGTTGTGCTTGAATTAGCAATTCATTGTAATTTTGCTTTCCCCACAACATTAAAGTATCATCTGTGAGCAATAAGCCAAAATCTAGTTACTAAATGCACTTCTTCTAAACATCTAGCAATAACAATCTGAGAGATTTAAAGTTCAGGTGATTTCTAACATGACTGCGAAACAAGCTCTAGGAGAGAATCTGTGTATAGAATTCGATTCCACATTTCTGTGAAGACTCTGTTTGTGACCCATCATCACAATGAATAAAAAGTGTAACAATTTTGAATCTCTGTCAGATTTGTTTCAGAAAAACTATGCCTATAACTTTGAATCTAGTCCTAGACACACAAGTGACCCAAAAAAATAGAATAAATCTTACGTACAGAATTGCTAACCAGACAGTCTATTTAACATTCATCCTGATGATGGTCATAAACAGGAATCCTAAGCACAGATTTAAGACTTTTGTATCCAATTTCTCCCTGGAACTTATTTCACTATTGTTTATCTTAATGATATTCATGCAGAACTTTAAAGGAAACTTGTAAGCAAGATCCTTACCATCAGGGGATTGCAGAGTCTTGTTATTAAAACTGAAAACCCGATTGAGGCTCTTGAAATTGGGATGCTGAATCACAATGTTCCAATTGCTATAGTTCTTCATGTAATCAAAGTTGGTGGCTGTGATCATGACCCTCCAATAGTCCAAGTAGCTAGTTTGTACATGCCAATGGATCCGAACAGGGCACATATGATTTGTACAGTGTAGGATTGATGCATTTGGATGAATCAAATGATCCTCATCAAGTTGGTATTTTTCCCTGCAATATTATTCACACACAAACGATAAGAGGGAAGAAAAGGCTTAAGACTTGGCATAATTTTTTTAATCAACATGACTTACTGGATACAGTTTTTTTGATCAGGGTTTTGATCTTTATTGCAATTGCAACTACAAGTATTGCAGGGGATTATTTCATCATCATAAAAAGCAGATAACGAAACACAGCAAGCTGGATCCCTGGAGGCCAAAAACTGAGAGTATATGCAAGTCACTTGCCATGTTTCTGTAAATAGCAGAAAAAACTTCCAGTCAGCCTTGTGTTTTCTGATTTTCATATTTTCTCTCACCTAGGTGAGACTGGGCAAACATATTCTCGTGATCTCCAACATAAGTGAAGGAATGACTTGCATTAACTTTAGGAAGATCAAGCAGTTATGAAATGAAACAACAAAATAAATTTAGAAACTAAATATAATTCTTTAGTTAAGATATTAGTAGTTATGTAGTGCTTGTGACCAGTGAAAAGGGTTTTACCAAGACTGGTTGAAATTGTCAACTTTTTAGAGTCAAATATAGGATTCTCATTTGTTTTTGGGATGTTCTATCACTGAATTACCAGTTTTTTTTTGGGGGGTGACTAGCGTATTTTTGATTCAGATGTAAATCAATTGAAAAAAGGAATTGAAGAAGCTGTAGCTATAAGAAATTTATGTAAAACGCAAAGGTAGGAAAGACTTCATGGATAAAACCTAATGAGAGAAAACTGAAAGGTAAGAAAGACTTCATGGATAAAACCTAATGAGAGAATACCATTTTTTCATCAGAAAATTGGAAAAAAGTGCCTATTAACAATCCAGGTAGGGGTTCCAACTTAATACTGAGTGGATTTTGGCTGTTCCTATCACATATTGAATATGTATCATTCTACATATCATAGACAGACAGACAGACGTGCCATTTACTGCCTTGATTATATATCAGTAAATAGAATGCAAGACAAGGGATGAGTTACTCTTAAGTTATGCTGAACAAGACAAACACTTAAAGGACCAAAATTACAGAATCTAGTGACCTTTTCTTCCTCAAATAACTAGATAGTTAGCTTAAGCTTTTCCCAAAACACATGAATATGATTTTAGACTGCATAGTTGTTTTGCAAACAGTATGCCTTAAATGTGTAGTCTATAGTTCTATCCTTTTTGGTTTTCTATGGGGGTGTAAGAAAATGCCATTCCATTTCATAACTGCATTCTATGAAGACTTGAGGAGTTTACATTGCTTTTCTACTTTTCTAATATTAAGGAGAGATTTATTAATCAACCCAAATCTTGTAAGCTGAACTGTACAGCTTCTTATTTACTGTTGCTTTGTCAACCTTATCTGCATATAGCTTTTTATAAGGAACAATAATATGGGAAAAAATATTTTAAACCAGAAATAAGGCTCACAAATTATACTTCTATATGATTTTTTCCTGACTCAAGTGAAAAAAATTTACCTAGAGCCTGTGTTGTTCTTCGTCCATCAACTGTATCAGGAAACACGGTAGGCTTCACTCTCTCTGCAGAGCTACACGAATACCCAGTCCCTGGACCATTTAACCCAAAATCCGTAGGCAAGTTTATGGTATTAACAGTATTACCAGTTCTACCCACTTTGATTTCAAAGGAAGAGATGGAATTCAAAGGATCCTGAGCCCAGGCTGCAAGAACACCCCCTTTACAGCAATTCTTGTATGCTTGATTTCCATCATTAACTCCTGGCAACATGTCCACAATGTTTGGATGGTTTGAACAAGAGTGAGGGATGGGGTCAGTTTTGAAGTTCGAACAATCTCCTTCCTCTGTGGCTTTAGCTCCTCTCATGCTCCATATGACCTCGTCCCTAGCCCATGTCCATTCTAGGCTCCATCCTGGAAATTCAATTTGCCGATATAACTGATAATTTTGCATCGTTACAGAGGCCTGCATGAGTACAATATCAAAATAAAAAGATTTAATCAATTATTTTAATTCATAAAAGTATTAGTGAAATTATATCTCTTATATATACTAATATCAAATTACAATATTTTTCCTGATCAACTTGCCTCATTACTGGACTCACCATCAAAGAAGCAATGGAACCCAAGATATTATGAAAATATATAAAGAATAGCATGTTTCAGTCGAGCAGTATTGGGATAGGAGACCTCTTAGAAATTTCGTTCTTATGAACATCATTTAAATGCAATGAATGATAAATGAATCATTCATTCTCATTATATAGATGGGTTCATACAAATCATCATTTATGAAATATGTGTCAATAAAAACTTACATAATATACTCCAAAAACAAAGGATGGAAAAGCTATTGGCATCAGTAGTTCCCTCTCAAACCAACTCTTTTCCACAACTGTTATCAATATATGCATTGAATTCAATCCAGAGAAATGAAGAACAACTCACAATATACCCATCAGGAGTCCATCTTAGTAAGTCCCATGTGATGGTAATGTTGGCAGTGGGATCCAGAGGGTCATAAGCATCTGCAGAAACAATCATCAACTAAGGTCCATACAATATTAAATCCATCATAATTTTGAAAATCTAAAAGAAATGAAAATATCACTCACTGATAGAACTGAGTGCAACAAGAGGAAAAAATACAATTGCTTTCAAGAACCAGTATTTCTTCATTTTTGACTCAGAAAATCATGTCATGCATTAATCTGTTCATTGCAATTTTATATACTACTGCAAGAAATTAGAGTATTGCGGGACAGACAATGCTTCCAAGGTCATAAAAGTTGGAAATATCGAAATATAGGCCAGGAATTATATAATATATATTGAAATGAAACAACGAAGAATCCAAAATAAAGTTGGGAAGCGAAAATCCCAAAGCCTTGTTTGAAGATGTATACAAGCTTTTCGATTTCAACAACAAAAATCTAAACAATGTATTTTGATGTCCAAAATGGTGACATATCAAAGATTGATTTTCATATTGTAGAGAACATAGGTGCATAATCTAGCTGTAATAAAGAGAATATACGTGAATAATCTAGCTCTAATAAATGATAAGACAAACAATGTGAGTAATTGTACCCAACTAACTATGAACTCAGATGAATAAATGTGCATAGAATTCTTAGAAGGCATTTAGATTTTTATGATATTGGATGTTGGTATTAATGATTAAAATGTGTGGAAGGGTTGGATGATTAGATTTGAAATTTTGATAGTAGAATTGGGTTGAAACTTTCGTAGTTTGTAATGTATATTCTATTGTCAAATGCCACTCTACTTGTTTTGTCCTTGTTTGACACAATTCAATTCGATTAGATTTGGAATTTTGGTAGTAGAATTGAGTTGAGAATTTTGTAGTTTTCATGTATTTTCTATTGTCAAATACCAATCTACTTTTTTTTTCCTTGTTCACCACAATTCAAACACAATTCAATCTGGTCTATGTGATTTTGTCTCTTGTCATGCCCACTTTAGAATCATTTGCACTTGTCATGTTATATGGTTTCAGTTCAATGTGGTGTTAATGGACACCTTTGAGGGTTTTCTATGCAAAGATTAAAGTGTGAAACTTTCTTAACTCTTAATTATACATTTTTATTGTTTTTACAAAAATTAAATGTATGGAAGACATATAAATGCATACATGCCTAAAGTATAGTATTTGTTACTAAAATGTTGATGCAATGTAGACTACTAAACATACTCTTTATCGATATTATTTCCAAGATCTAACTCCATGTCTCAAGAAATTTTATCTGATATGGTTCTAGTTTCTTAAGGCCTTGCCTTTGAAAATGGCATCCTAGGTGCTAATTCAAATACATTGGTGTGCAAGCTAATGTGCAATGGTATAATTTAGTGGAAGATTTAGTGTATGATGGGTAAAATGTGGGTTTGGATTAAGAAGATGGGATTGTAGACATAAGTCAATCTAGATCAGGATACTCTATTACAAATTAACATGGTCTAGATCATTGGGGAAGAATAGGTTGAAGGTTGATGGACTTATTGATTTTTTTGAAATTATACACAAAAAATGGTTGGATTGAGGATTAGAATATTATATCTAAAGACTTGAGGCCAAATTAGTCTAAATCTATTGGGTAAATTGATGAGGTATGCATGTTATCTTGTATATTTGGTTGAAGTAGGATGATCTATAACATGCATTAACATGGGTCTAGACCAATGGGGTTAAATTGGTTGAAGGTTTATGGATTTATTGAGTATTTCCAATTTATTAACAAAAAATGGTTTAATTGAGCACTAGAATATTGCATCTAAAAACAAGGCCAAAGTGAGTGTAAATTGAGTAAAAAAAATGATGAAGTATGCATTCATTATCTTCTATATTTTGGCTAAGGATTGATGGTCTATATAGTATGAATTAGGACGGATCTATATCAATAAGGATAACTGATTGAATGATTGATGGATATTGTCATGAACGGAGGATTATGTTATCATAATTTTTTAGTGTTGGTGTCAATAAAGTCTTGTACCAAATAATTGTACTTGGCTAGATCCTAGAAGGGGACTTATACACATGACTTAAGTTTACTTACATCCTCGGTGTCCTTCTAGAAGTCTTAGTTGTTTAGATAAGATCTTATCATATCTTATCTTTGTGACTTTTATTTAATTCTAATTACCTATGTCATTTAATAATTTGTTAAGCTAGTTGTCTCATTGTATAGGATTAAGACACATGGCCCAATCTTGTGCAATACCACTTCTCATCTTGCCTTTCTAAAGAATGCTTCTCATGTACATTTTCATTATTTTTTGCATCTAAATCAACAAGATAATACTCTCTCTCTCTCTCTCTCTCTCTCTCTCTCTCTCTCTCTCTCTCTCTCTCTCTCTCTCTCTCTCTCTCTCTCTCTCTCTCTCTCTCTCTCTGAAGGTATTTTAGTCTCATAAGGTTCCTAGGGGTGTTGAGGAGTCACCATTAACTCTTGACATGGTATAAAAACTCTAGATTTGAAGGCCCCTTCCCATTTTTAAGGTGATTTAGGTGAGTACTTTTATCAGGTATAGTATGGATCAAAAAACAAGCTATAGACACTGGTCTAGAGAGAAAGTGTGTAACCCGATAAAATAGTTTTGGAATAGAATTTAAAGATGCCATCAAAGGGTTGCGACCCTAAAAGGAAATATAATTATAAGATAGGATAGATAGTCACTAGGTAAATAAGAGTGATTAAGGAGAAAGACAAGTGTATGTATAAGATAGAATAGCTAGATAAGAAGATAGATATGATAAAGGAGATATAAGGAATGTATATTATATATTAAGATATCAATATAAAGAGATTGGTTTTACTATCCCAATTATGTATATGATGTTTTCTTTCTGATTATGTGCTTAGAGAAGATATAGAATACATCTAATCATCACCTCAATAGGATCGAGTCTAGGGTTATAGACTACAACTAGAATAAATCTTTCAAATGGGAATAGAGCTCTGGTTTGTCTCCTTTAGATTTCCTTCTAACACTAGTTTTTTTGTTGAGACCCTAGCTAGGTTTTGCTGGGGTTATTTTCAAGGACAAATTTTTTTAATTTTAATCAATATCCGATCAGGCAAAGAATTTAAAATATAGACAAACTGACAAAAACTCTATGTTCTTGATGTCTATCTTATGAGAGGGGGTTCGGTGCAAAGGGGATGGTAAATGGAAAGGGGAAAAGGGCCCAAAAATGAATGAAAAGATGTGACTATTGAGAAAACCAATCAAATAACCACCATGACATGTAATATAGAGTAATGGAAGACCAAATCATGGACACGGGGGCTTCACTAGCTAGGCAATATTATATCAGGTGCATTCATATTGGGGAGTTTATTATCCCAAAAATGAGGGTATAATATATTGCCTATCGATTAAAATAGGGGGGTTTTTAATTCAGGCTATGGAAAAATGCAATATTTGGCAAAAATAGGGGGGCTTTTAATTCAACCTGTGTATTGGGAGAGGGGGGGACACAAAATGAGTTTAGGGCAACATTTTTTGAAAATAGGGGGATTCTTTAGTATGCCATGGATGCATGTGATATAACATAGGTTCACTAAGTGAAGCCCCTGTGATCATGGACACCCACAGGTAAAATAACATAACAAGAATTCAAGGGAGATCAAAGACAAAACAAAGACAAGGAGAGTAGACACAGTGGTCAACCCTAACAGAGAAGAAAGGAGATTGATAAAAACCTTGGCAAGATAAGAAAGACAAAGAAGAAGAGAAGAGCACAAATTAGGGTGTTGTTGAGAGCATTGATGTGGATGTTGCTAGAATAAAATGAAAGAGAGAAAAGAGACAACACCAGAATAAGGTACTCTAGAAGAGATCTTGACTTAAAATTCGATGAGATGTCAAAAATGGTAACTAAGATGCAGACAACATTTGAAAGAATTGAAAAAATGAGGTTGTTGATAGAGTCTAGTAGTAGCAATATGGACCCTACCCTACCACACCCTGAAAAGGTTTTAGTATTGTCATAGTCCGGTTAGAAGATAGTGTTGAATATAGAATACCATTGAGAGGGGGGTGAATCAGTGGTTCCTAACCTTTTTGTTTTCCTGATCTAACCTCAGAATATCAGTTATTCACTTAACCACTAAACACTCATACCAGTAATAAAAGAAAGAAGGCCAAAGAGATCATTCACACACAAGTAACTCACAATACTAGATTTACTAGGAAAACCCAATATGGGAAAAAACTCGGTGAGAAAAGCTGCTGGAGACTACTGCCCCAATCCAGCCTCATAGGTAAAACACTGACTTACAAATATTTTGGGCACCAACCCAAGGAGCACCAACCCCTGCACCAAGCTTCAACTTGGCGATGTCTATTGAAATACTATTTGAATACAATTAAGGCTTCTTGTTGCAAATGAATTCTACAACTCTTTGATCAAATAATTCTCTATCGGTTGATAGTCTTTTCTCCTCCGCTGAATCTCACACTGTTAGTTGTAAGATTACTGTCTCTGATTCTCAGTCTCTATTATCTTTCTCTCTCTCACTCACACAGTCTCTCAACACACTGTGTCACACTAGGATGTTGCCTGCTTTGCCATACCTTGTTGGTTAGGCTCAATAGCAAGACTATAGTTTTGCCGGCAGAATCCTCTCACCGGTATGCTTGCTCACGCACACTACAACTTTCTTAGAACTCTTTCTAAGGCTCACAATCCTTCTCCTTGCTCACTCTCTCTACTCTTCTCCTTCTTCACAACATCATCTTCTTATGTCTTGAGCTCTCATTTCTTATCCCATTATTTCCCGCCAGAATGCAATTCAAACTCCTAAGTGGTAAGGGTTTCCTCTTTCCGACACAATCTTCATGAGATCCAATCCCACCTATCTTGGATCGATCACCTATTCTTCAAGGATGCACCTATACATGGTTTCCATTATCCAATGCACATTTTTTGGAAATGGCAATCTTGAATCAGATCTTCTGTCATAAAATGAGTTGACACATAAAGTGCTTCAGTAGTTTCCTTTTCGAGGACTTACTGAATTGGATTTCCTTTGCATTGATTCAGGCGCCAACTACTACCTAATCTTTCTCTGTTGTTCTTTCTTCCTTGAGCTGCAATAGTCAGATACAATCTCATGATTTGGGTCTCCTTCATTAATGGTAATTATTTGTTTCAGTGACCTTGTCGATGAGGCTTCACCAACCACAACATGTTTGCCACCTCTGCTCCACATGGCATCATAGCGATCAATACATGGCCCACCAACACATAGTTGGTCCGAAAAACACAAATCGGTACATCCCTTTGCCGATAGAGCTTTATTCTTCTATTAACCAGTAGAGAACACTATACCAATAGCACATCTTCACCTCAGTGGTTTGTGACACCTTTCACATTTTGCCTCTTCATCATAAACAAGCAGCCAACCTTTAGACCAGTTTGTACTTTACCAGTAGGCCTTCATTCTTTATGCTTACCCTTATGTGAATATCCATCATGCCAGTTGACATCAATGACAACTTAGTGCCAAAAGGCCAACAATCTCCCCCTTTGGCATTGATGTCAACTTCTCACAATTCACTTCATACCGGTACATTTCTCCCCCTTTGACATAATAAAAATGGGTATTGTGCACTCCCCCTTTCATCCATACCAAGCTCCCCCTTTGACCACTATCAGCTCCCCTTGAGCCACATAAAGACTGCCTATACAGATGACACAACTCCCAACTTGTGTCAGAGGTACTCAAAAGTGCTAACCGATAATGGTTTGGTGAAGATGTTTGCTACTTGTTCATCAGTAGGAACATAATCCATCCTTACCTCTTGTCCTTCAACCTTTTCCCTAAGAAAGTGATACTTGATAGCAATGTGCTTTGTTTTAGAATGCATGACTAGATTGTTTGCTATGTTGATTGCACTCGAATTGTCACACTGAATGAGAATAGGATCAGTGATGTCCACCTGTATGTCTTTGAGAGTCTTCTTCATCCAAAGCACTTGGGAGAAACATGTAGTAGCATCAATGTACTCAGCTTCAGCAGTAGATAGAGAGACTGAGTCCTTCTTTCTATGCCATGAGACCAACCGGTCACCTAGAAAGAATGCACCACCACTTGCGCTCTTTCTATCATCAATGCATCCTGCCCAATTAGCATTAGTGTATACTTCCAAGATAAAATCTCCTTGTTTAAGATACCACAAACCATAGCTAAGCGTTCCTTGTAGATACCTAAAAATTCTGCTAACAACATTCATATGTGACTGCTTTGGTGCAGCTTGGAATCTGGCCACCATGCACACTACCTGAACTATATCCAGTCTTGAAGCAATTAGATACAGTAGATTGCCTATCATGGATATGTACAGAGTCTGATCCACCATCGGTGATTCATCATTCTTGCTCAATTTTTTGCCAGTCACCATGGGGGTATATCGGTTTACAATATTCCAGTTGGAATTTCTTCTACATCTCCTTTGCATACTTGACTTGTGAGATAAAGATTTCTTTATCTTGCTGTAGTATCCACAAACCAAGGAAGTATGCCAATTCACCAGGCATTGACATCTCAAATTCTGATTGCATTTGATCAGCAAATTTTTAACAGAGAGTGTCCTTATTGCCTCCAAAGATAATGTCATATGCATACACAACCACAATGATCATGTGGTTCCCATCTTTCTTTATGTACAAATTTCTATCTGCACTCCCCTTTTTGAATCCCTGCTCCTTTAGGTACTGATCTAATCTTGAATACCATGCTCTAGGAGCTTGCTTTAGACCATACAAGGCCTTCTTCAACTTGCACACAAATGTCTCATCATCATGCAACAGAAACCCATCCAGTTGCTCCATTTACACTTCTTCTTCCAAATTTCCATCTAGAAAGGCAGATTTTACATCCATTTGGTATACTTTATAACCTTTGTAGGCAGAGAAGGCTAGAAACATTCTAATTGCTTCTAATTTAGCTATCGGTGCAAATGTTTCTTCAAAGTCAATTCCCTCTACCTGAGAGTATCCCTTGCACACTAGTCTAGCTTTATGCCTAACAATGTTACCTTCTTCATTCATCTTATTCCGGTATACCCATTTTGTGCCAATGATGTTCTTGTCTTCCGGTCTAGGGACCAATTCCCAGGTCTTGTTCTTCTCAATCTGGTGCAGTTCTTCTTCCATGGCATCCATCCATTCTTGTCTTTTTTTTGCCTCATTGAATGTTTTGGGTTCAACTTCAATCATGAGGCATAGGTTGACTTGTTCATCATTCCGGGAAAGTCTTCTTCTAGTATGCACACCATCACTCTTATTTCCCAGAATTTTCTCTTTCAGGTGATTCAGCTATACATACTATTTGGGGACCTTCTTGGATGCTACCTGTGGTTCAGTATCTAACTGAACTTCATCATGTTCATCACCAGAGTCATCATATCGGTTAACCTATGGTTGACATCCTTTGTGCATATCTTCATCAACTTTTACATGCACACTCTCAATGAATCTTAGTCTTTTATTGTAGCATTTGTAGGCTTTGTTGTTAGATGAGTAGCCAAGGAAGATTCCTTCATCACTCTTGGAGTCAACACTTCTAGACCATCCATATATTTCTTGATAAAGCACTTGCTTCCAAATACTTTAAAGTATTTGACTGATGGCTTCCGGTCATACCATAACTCATAAGGTGTCATTTTGTTGTGTTGGTATTTTGGTATGGTTTTGTCATTGATGTCAACACCTACTAAAACACTATCACTTTGGAGATCTAGCAACATTCATCGGCAAGCAAGTAACTATTGCACAGTTACTGGTATATGGTTCACTGGCAGGATATAATGATCACCGACACTTGGAATGATATGGAAGACACCTGGTAATGATGAAGACATCGTATGGACACTTTGTTTTTAATAATTAATCATTGGTATATTCATATTTGCATATTTGCTTTTACCGGCAAATAGGTCCAGGGTTACCTAGGGTTACACCAGCAGGTTTATCTTTTCCAGATCAGCATGGCATGCTATGGAGATGATTTATTATTGTTGTAAATGCATTAAGCCGACATGTTTAATCGATTATTGCATTGGATATTATATTGTTTGTAAAATGTTTTTATTGTAATATCTTATAGAGCTGACCCACTAAAATTGGTTTAGGTTATGGTATAAATGTAAAATCTTATTTGTAAGATCGAATGTGGAATGCGAAAAAGAAGTGTGAGAAGGTATATGCGAGATTAAACAGAGCTATACACGAAGACATCATTTGAAGGTGAAGCTAGGTTTTTGTGAAAGCATATCAGCATTACACCGGTACTAAATCCAGCATATGAAGATGCTATTTTGTGCAGTACATTCTTATTGGATTTAACTATCCAACTGTAGTCAGTGTGACTCCCTTTTTGTGATTGAGCAGTGAGCTCTAGGTTGTTAGCCTTTCTGCATGTGCAGACCCCATTTATGCACACTTATTATCTGCAGTAGTATCCTCTAATTGTGGGTAAGGTTTCCCATAGTGGTTTTTCCCCTTACAGGGTTTCCACATACAAACATTGGTGTTATGTGTTGTGGATGACTTTATGTTTATGTTTCATGAATTAATCTTTACCGGTATAGCAATTAACTATTAACACTATCTACCGACATACTTAACTGGTTTACCGATATTAAGCATTAAGTTGGTTAAGGTGTTTTTGGTTTGAATTTATTTGACAACTAATTCACCCCCCCACCCCCCTCTCTCAGTTGTCTCTGAGACCTAACAATTGGTATCAGAGCTTAGTCCTCTTTTGCAGAAGTTTAATAACTTGAGGAGATCCAATGACTACTAATTATTTCAAGAAGGACAGTCCTAAACTTGATGGAACCAACTATGGGATATGGAAGATCAGGATGGAAACACATTTGAATTGCATTGGTAAAGACATCTGGGAAGTTACAAAGAATGGTTATACTTCTGCTATAGCTGGTCAGACCAATCCAACTACCTTAGCTAAAGATGAGGAGAATGATTGCAAAGCAAGAGAAGCACTTTTGAGCGCATTATCAGATCAACAAATCATGGGACTATCAGATAGGTCTACTGCTAAATCTATTTGGGATCATTTGGAAACACTGAATGAAGGAGATTCCACAGTCAAGATTGCAAAACTTGAAAGCTTCCGAGTCAGATATGAACATCTGAAAATGGAAGAAGATGAAAGGATTTTTGCTTTTATGGAAAGAGTAAATGAAATTGTTTTGGGTATTAAATGTTGTGGAGGACCCTAAGTGAAGATGAAATTGTTTCAAAAATTTTAAGAGGATTGCCACCGGTATATAAAATGAAGGTTACTGCTATAAATGAGTTGAGAACAATGCCTAATACATCAGTAACTAGGGATACATTGATTGGAAAACTTTCAGCCTTTGAAATTGAGGAATTTGGTCCTGTTGCTACTATAAAGACTGATTTGGCCTTTAAAGCATCAACATCATCTACTCCATCATTTGATAAATCAGATTGGAAAGCCTTTTATGCAAGAGAACTTGAAGAAACTAGGAAGGAGAATGAAGAACTTGAAGAACTTGAAGCACTGTTTGCAAGGAAGTATGAAGGTAAAGCACCCTTTAAATGTTTTAAATACAATAAGATTGGTTATATGGCTTTGAGATGCCCTGATAGACATGCTAGACTAAGAGAAGAAGCTAGAAGAACATACAAGCCTAATCCTAAATATCAGAGATACAGATTTAAGAAGAACAAAGACAAATCTTGTTACATTGCTGATGAAGGTGTGACTAATGATTTTGATGAGGATCCAACAGACAATGGATGGGTTTTTGTTGTTATAACAGAAGATCAACCGACACCTACTGTTCAACCGGTAGAACAAGCCCTAGTAGCTAAAGTTGAAGTAAAGGATGAATGGATCATTGACTCAGGATGCTCA
This sequence comes from Cryptomeria japonica, assembly GCF_030272615.1. Lineage (NCBI taxonomy): Eukaryota > Viridiplantae > Streptophyta > Pinopsida > Cupressales > Cupressaceae > Cryptomeria > Cryptomeria japonica. Next base: position 68,689,138 of record NC_081409.1, read on the forward strand.
CATCATATGACACGAGACAAAGGTAAATTCTTGAACTTTTAAGAATACAATGGAGGTTTAGTAACATTTGGAGATGACAAAGCCTGTTCAATCAAAGGTAAAAGTAAGGGTACAATATCTCTTGATGGTAAGCATAACACTGACAATGTTTACTATGTTGAAGGATTAAAGCATAATCTCTTAAGTTTTGGTCAATTGGTTGAGAAAGGATTTCAGTTACAATTCAAAAATGGAAAATGCAAAATCATGAATAGAACTAGTTTGGAAATTGCAACTGGTAATCAGAATAGAGGTAATATCTTTCATTTGAATAACAGTGAAAAGGCATGCTTGATTGTACATATAGATGAAAGTTGGTTATGGCATAAGAGACTCTGTCATGTAAACTTTGATTGCATGGTAAAGATCAGTACTTCTAAGGCAGTTAGAGATCTACCTAAAATTGTGAAACCTCAGAATACAATTTGTAAGGAATGTCAATTTGGAAAACAAGTTAGAGCTAGTTTCACAAGTATTCCAAAAAAATCAAATAATGCTCTTGATTTGATTCACACTAATTTATGTGGTCCAGCTAGAACTAAAAGCTTACAAGGTGATAGATATTTCATGCTATTTATTGATGATTTTTCTAGAATGTGTTGGGTTACTTTTCTTAGAGAAAAATCAGAAGCACTTGGAAAGTTCAAACTGTTCAAAGCAATGGTTGAAAATGAAACCGGTAAGAAAATCAAATGTTTAAGATCAGATCAAGGAGGAGAATTCACATCTAAGGACTTTAATGCATTCTGTGAAGTGAATGGAATCAGAAGACAACTATCAACACCTCGGACACCACAACAGAATGAAGGTGTGAAAGGAAAAACAGAACTATCTTGGATGCAGCAAGAAGTATGTTATCTGAAGCAAATTTACCACATGTGTATTGGAGAGAAGTAGTCAGCACAACGGTCTATACATTCAACAAAGTTCACATCAAAGGTGAAACCAGTAAGACCCCTCATGAACTATGGTTTGGTAATACTCCTACTCTTAAGTATTTTAGAATTTTTGGAAGTAAATGTTATATTAGAAGAGATGAGTATATTGGCAAATTTGATCCTAGAAGTGATGAAGGAATATTTCTTGGTTATTCATCTAAGAGCAAGGCATATAGATGTTTTAACAAGAGATTGCAGAAAATTGTTGAGAGTACAAATGTAAAAATTGATGAACAATTCATAGGAACTTCAAGGTATATAGACTCTGAACCGGTAACAAAAATTGTGACAAATGAACCTACACTAAATCCACCAGTACAGAATGAAGATCCAGTTACCCCGGTACCATCTAAGGATTCCACAGTAATTGAAGAACAACAACAAACTAAGACACCTCGGTATGTAAAATTGAATCATTATGAAGATCAGATAATTGGAAACAAATTTAAAGGAGTTATGACAAGAGGAAGATTGGCAATGAAGAGGTATGTCTTATTTATCAAATTGAACCATCATCTGTTAATGAGGCATGTGAAGATAAATTTTGGATTAAAGCTATGGAAGAAGAATTAGAACAAATTGAGAAAAATAATACTTGGACATTAGTTCCCCGGCCTAAAGATAAAAATGTAATTGCAACCAAATGGGTATTTAGAAACAAACTTAATGAAGATGGTAAGGTTGTCAGAAATAAAGCAAGACTAGTGTGTAAGGGATATTCTCAGAAAGAAGGAGTTGATTACAATGAAAACTTTGCACCGGTAGCTAGAATTGAGGTAGTCAGATTATTCTTGGCTTTTGCAGCCCACAAGAACTACAAAGTTTATCAAATGGATATTAAATGTGCATTCTTGAATGGAGATCTTGAAGAGGAAGTCTATATTGAAAAACCTGATGGATTTTCTTTGATAGATGACAATGATATGGTTTGCAGGTTAAGAAAAGCTCTGTATGGACTGAAACAAGCCCCAAGAGCTTGGTATGCAAGGTTGGATAAGTATCTTTTAAAGATTGGTTTTACTAAAGGAAATGCAGACAACAATTTATATTACAAAATAACTAATGATGACATCTTGATTATAGAAGTATTTGTTGATGATATAATCTTTGGAGGAGAAGATGGATTATGTAAAGAATTTTCTATTAAAATGTAGCAAGAATTTGAAATGTCTATGATTGGTGAAATAAAATTCTTTTTAGGATTGCAGATTTCACAGACTGACAAAGGTATATTTCTAAGTCAATCCAAGTACTTGAAAGAGTTACTAAAGAAATTTGGGATGGAGAACTCTAAACCGGTAAGCACACCTATGACTACAAATGACAAGTTATCTCAAGGGATGAATCTACACCTGTTAATCTGACTAGATACAAATCTATGATAGGAGGTTTACTGTATTTGACATAAACCAAACTTGATATTATGAATGCAGTATGTATTGTTTCTATATTTCAAAGTAATCCTAGAGAAAATCATGAATCAGCAGTAAAAAGGATTTTTCAGTACTTACAAGGCACTGCAAATCTTGGATTATGGTATCCTAGAAATGAAAATTTTGATCTATGTGCATACACAGATGCAAATTGGGCAGGAGATGTGGATGATAGAAAAAGAACCATCTGTGGAGCATTCTTTCTTGGAAACAGATTAGTTTCTTGGTTGAGTAAGAAATAGAGTTGTACATCTTTATCAATAGCAGAATTAGAATATGTTGCAACAGCAACTAACTGTACATAGGTACTATGGCTTAAGCAAATGTTGAAAGACATAAAGGTAAAATGCAAGGAACCTATTACTATATATTGTGATAACACTATAGCAAATGATATATCTAATAATCTGGTATTACATTCTAAAACAAAACATGTTTCTATCAAACTGAATTTTCTAAGGGAAAAATTTGAAGAAAAAGAGATAAAACTG